>NC_079514.1:33734227-33827757 GCF_000801105.2 Raphanus sativus | reverse complement strand
CTCTACTAAGTCGTCCAGCTGGAAGACCTTCCAGACGACTTATAATAAGTCGTCTACTAAGTCGTCCAGCTGGAAGACCTTCCAGACGACTTATAATAAGTCGTCTACTAAGTCGTCCAGCTGGAAGACCTTCCAGACGACTTATAATAAGTCGTCTACTAAGTCGTCCAGCTGGAAGACCTTCCAGACGACTTATAATAAGTCGTCTACTAAGTCGTCCAGCTGGAAGACCTTCCGACGACTTAATTAGTGAAGATGGAAAGGTACCTGACTCAAGATAGCAGCTTTCATGAATCTGCGGCCTCTGCTCTGCCGTCGTAAAGCCAGAATCGGTGGGACGGACTGTTTGCTCTGGCGTAGACCAATACTAGCACCCAATCCCGGAATAGCTTCGTCGCCCAGACCTGAAGACTTGTATAAAGCATCCACGGTGTAACAGCCAGTAATATCTTTGTTCCACAAGAGTCCATCAGCACCTTAAACGCGACTCTCCCCATGGATAATTCTCAAACCTTTTCTAAATCCATCACTAGCCTTGGAGAGTAGCTCGTGTAGCGCTTGAGAACTTTTCCCTTCAATGAATCCAGTGAAGATGGAAAGGTGTACGCGAGTCGCTTGCGATCTTCCCTGGACAATCCCCGCATCTCTTCAGTGCTGCCTATTATCTGATCAGTACTTGGCCCAGCTTCCCGATGAACTCCCATCATCTCCCAGAAAGAAACCATCTGTGGGTAACTTCACATTCTTGGTGTCTCAAGGTCCTCGATGTAGTCGCAGTTTAGACCAGTGATGTTTTCAAACTCTAACAGTGAAAAACCTCGCAGGTTCTGGACCAACGAGACACCACATCTTCGTACTTCTTTTTAATGTCCAGCTTTAAACCGAGCAAGTGGTGAACCAGCCTTGAAGCCCAACCAAATCCCTGCTCCTTGAACTTGATGAAACTCCCAATCTCGACTCCTTGAGCTCTTCAAATTCAGCATCAGTGAGAGCTTCCCTAAGAGCAGTATGCCACTTCGTGTTATCCGTATGATACGAAATGCTATTGTGGGTTCTGGCTCTTCCCCTAATGTGTATAACCTACGGGGGGAGTTCTGGAATTATCCATCCTTTTTGTCTGCAAAATAATCAAAGACAACAATAGAAGTCAGAACACAAGCTAAATCAATCACGCCTTAATTGTTACTCCAGACGACTTAGTAGACGACTTAAATATAAGTCGTCTAGAAAGTCGTCCAACTGACGACGACTTAGTTGACGACTTATATTTAAGTCGTCTGGAAAGTCTTCCAAATGGACGTACTAAGTCGTCCAGGTTGAAGACTTTCCAGACGACTTACTTACAAGTCTTCAGTAGAAAAATTTCAAGCGGACCTGATTAGTCGCAGAAGGAGTCGAGTACTCGTCATTGTGGTTATAGATCTGAAAAATAAACGTGAAACGGGAGAGATGAGTAAATTGAAAGAGACAACGTTTTATGTTCATCTTTTCCACGAGTTTGATGACTTACCGGCGTTTAGGGTTTACAGAGAAACGGCGCGACGGTTTACAGAGAAGAAGCGCGCGGGCGCTAGGGTTTAGAAGAAGCAAAAGGTGGCGGCGCTAGTGGTTTAGAAGAAACGGCGGTGTCTAGCTAGTGTTAGAGTAAGCGGCGGTGAGAACGTTGGTGAGCACGTGGGGCGAGGGCGACGGTTTGTTCGGAAATAGTGGAAGCGGGGGCGCTAGGGTTTAGAGGAATCGGCGGCCTAGGTTAGAAGAAGCTGCGGCGAAACGGTGAGAATGAAGTGAGATAGATAGCCGACGTTGAGAACGATGGTTGTTCGGAAATAGTGGGAATTCGAATCGCCTTTGATATCGCCGGTGAGAGAGAAACTGTTAGGGTTTCTGTTCGCGGAAAATGAAAAAAAAAAAAAAAAATCACCTTATATATTGGGTAAATAATCCGGTTAGCTTTAAAAGTACATTGGTAAACTTTAAGGTTTGGTCCGGTTTAGACGACTTATTCTGGCTGATAATGTACATCAGACGACCTAATATTTAGTCGTCTGGAACAGAAGACTAAATATTAAGTCGTCCAATACCCTAAAATGAACCCCTAAACTAAAATGACTAAATTAACTTACTAACCACGTTATAAAATCAAATTATACTTCAATAGTGTTTACTATACACAGAAACGAACACGCCTAGGTAATTTTAAAAATTTTCAAAAACGGTTTTAATGCTTTCCAAAATCTAACCCTAAGAACACATACAATACTAAACATATGTTGATGAAACATAACTAAAGAATATCATGACTCACTACTTTCACTCATCTGGGCTGAAAACAATTGAAATTTGTTATATATTAATTTATATCTCTTAAGACATATGTTAATTACATAATTCAATTTTTCACTTATCAAATATTTTCTACAAAATTTTTAAATTATGTTTAAGAATAACTGTCCAGACGACTTAACTTAAAGTCGTCTGGACGACTTATTTTCAAGTCGTCTGTTTACAGACGACTTGCGAGGGGTAGAAACGTAAAAAAAATCCGTTTTTTTGTTTGTTCACAAGGAGATAGTTGTAATTTCAATAGCCTTTTAAGTTACTTTTGCCTTTGACCCAAGTTGGGGTACTCTTTTGGGTTTGACTCCAAGTTTTGAGTCACAATTGGTAATTCTCCTTTTTTCTAAGCGTATGCTAACAAAATACATAAATAATCAAAACTATCCACTCCTTTTTCTATTAAATTGAAGCAGAGACTTTGCTCTCTCTCTCTCTCTCTCTCTCTCTCTCTCTCTCTCTCTCTCTCTCTGACTCTGAAAAAGATGAAGTGGAGAAGTTAATGTTCACCAACTTGCTGTAAAGTCGATACCTTAAATTTACTCTAGTCTCTAGCCACAAAATTTTTGCAAGCACCCGGTTGATCTTTCTGTATGATCAAAGGAACTGAGAGTCTGATTCAACAAAAGCCTAAAACATACTAAGTACTTAATAGGGTTTTGCAAAGGTTTTTTGTCAGAAACTAAACTAAGTTAATTTTATTTAGTTGAATGAAGATAGTACTTATTATGTTTTAGGCTTTATCTAGAAAAATCTAGTTGGACTTTGACTTATCTATTATATTAAAACATGAATATGACCTATTAATAAATATTACTCCCTCTGTTCCTAAATATAGGATTTTCTACACTTTTCACGTTTATTAAGACTATAATAATTATTTGCACTTTATTTAATTATTTATATCATTTACACACTTTCCAATAACTGTCTACCAATAAAATTTAATCAGTACAACTTTTAATAAAAAAAGAACCTCAAAAGTATACAAAACTACCTTAAAAATATAGAAAATCTTATATTGTGGAACAAAGAAAAACTCCAAAAAATCCTATATTTAGGAACGGAGGGAGTATGTCCAACTATGTATTTTATTTATTTAAGGAATTATTCTATCAAATTAAATTAATATTAAACACAAATATGATTATATAAAAACTCAAATATAAAAAAATAATTTTTAGAAAAAATAAAACAAAAAATATACATGTCTTTTGAAAAGGCCGGTCGGAATGTAATATATTGTTAAACTGAAAACAGCAAAATAATAAATTTGTCAAAACCATTAATTGAGATTTTTTTTATTAGCTATAGAGTCTGAACTCTTTTTCCACTTGCAGCGTCCACATTCTCGGCCACAAGACAAAGACAAACGATTTTTAAGTAACTTACTGTCCAGGCAGTGACTTTAAATGACCTCAACATTTTCGGCAATCATCTTCACACCACATGAATCTTCATCTACCGACCTCATAAACGTGTCTTTCATTTTTTTTTCTCTCCATCAAATATATGGAGAATCTCTGTTTTCAAGACTCTGTTTCTCTCTTTGTGACAATGGTGGTGGTCATTGTTCTTCTTCATCCTCATCTCACACTTTCTGCTACGTCTACATACTCTCCTCGTCCCGACAAGTTCTACATCAACTGTGGGTCCGACTCAAATGTCACTTACGCTGGTCGGACTTTCACTGGAGATATGATCCTCTCCAGTGGTAACTCCATGTCCTTCACCAGGGAAGCAACAACTGAAGTCATCAACCAATCTGGATCTTCCATTTTACCAGAAATCTATCGGACGGCTAGGATCTTCAGACGCTCTTCTCATTACAAGTTCCAACTCGATTCCGTTGGTCTACACTTCCTGCGTCTCCATTTCTCTGCTGACTCTTCTCGAACAGATCTCTTAACCGCTCGTTTCACTGTCTCTGCTTCTTCCGGTTCTAACCATCCCTTGAAAAGTTTCTCGGTTCAGAACTTCAACGAGACCCCACGAGTCGAAGAGTTTCTCCTCATGATCAACTCCCCAAAACTCGTAATCCGATTCGTGCCGGACCGGTCCTCTGTCGCTCTCGTCAACGCCATTGAAGTGTTCTCTGCTCCTAATGACCTCACAGCGTCCGGCAAGAATCTGCATACGATTTACAGATTAAACGTAGGAGGCAAGACAATTAGACCAGAGGAGGACACGTTGGGACGAACTTGGTCGCCAGACGATGAATTTCTCTACAAAAGAGATCCATCTAGAAACATTTCATCGACACAGAAGCCTAACCACCAGTCCGGGTCAGAACTCACTGCTCCTGACTTCCTCTACCGGACGGCTAAAACGATGGTTTCGTCTGAAATGATCATATTTATGATAAACGTTACATGGTCTTTTAAGGTGAAAAGCAACTATAGACACTACATCAGGGCTCACTTCTTTGATATCAAGAACAACGAATCTCAACCCTCCGATTTTTATCTTTACGTAAATGGGCATTGGCGTCTGCATGTCAATCCTTCGGATCACCGTGGACCGCCGGTGACACCGTTTTATATCGATGTTGTCAATGTCTCTGATGGGTCTGGACTTTTGAATGTTAGTCTAGGTAATACGGAACCCTATAAGGATGCTGGCTTTCTGAACGGTCTGGAAGTCATGGAGTTTTTGGAAAGTTCTTCAAATGGAAGTAGTTCCCGGGTTTACATCATCGCTGGCTGTGCTGCTGTTGCGTTGGTTTTGGTATTGGTCTTGAGTTTGTTGTTTATGGTTTTCTTGAAGCGGAGGAGGCGATCCAAGAAGATGCAACCAGAAGTTGAGGTCACTGACTGGTCTCCTTTGCCATTGAACAGAGGAGGTGGGAGTTCCGACAATAGATATTTCTATTCGGACAACAATAACCTCCAGTTAGGTTTGAAGATTCCCTTCAAAGACATTATGGTAGCTACAAACAACTTCGACGAGCAGCTGTTGATCGGGAAAGGCGGTTTCGGAGACGTTTACAAAGCCATTCTCCCAGACGGAAGCAGAGTTGCTATCAAGAGAGGCAAAACCGGTTCCGGACAAGGTATACTCGAGTTTCAGACAGAGATCCAAGTCTTGTCGAGAATCTGGCACAGGCATCTCGTTTCTCTAACGGGTTACTGCGAGGAGCACTCGGAGATGATCCTTGTCTACGAGTTCATCGAGAAAGGTACGCTTCAGGAGCATCTCTACGGCTCCTCCGATTTGCCTTCGCTGTCGTGGAAACTGAGACTGGAGATTTGCATGGGAGCAGCTAGAGGACTGCATTATCTCCACAGCGGCTCGGAAGAAGCTATCATTCACAGAGATGTTAAATCCACAAACATATTACTAGACGAGAACACTGTCGCCAAAGTTGCTGACTTCGGGATATCGAAGCTCGTGGTTCGGAATCAAGAACCCATCAGTATCAGTACTAACATCAAAGGAACGTATGGCTACCTCGATCCTGAGTATATGTACACGCGCATCTTGACGGAGAAATCGGATGTGTACTCGTTTGGAGTTGTTCTCCTCGAGGTCTTGTGCGCAAGACCGGCTCTCGACAGGAACCTTCCTGCCGAGGAACAGAACCTAGCGGACTGGGCGATGTCATGCAAATCCAACAGGATGGTTGATAAGATTGTGGATCCGAGATTGGTAGGTCAAATCGAGCCGAACGTTTTGAGGAAGTTCGTGGAAGTTGCGGAGAAATGTCTTACGGATTATGGAGACGAGAGGCCGAGTATGGCGGATGTGAGCTGGGAACTGGAATACATTCTTCGGCTTCAGATGATGACTGGTCTTGAAGATAGTGCCGTGTCTATCTCCAGCTGTGGAGATGATGGGTCCTTGGTGATTCCAAGGCTAATGGTGAGTGATTCGTTTAGCTGCAACTCAATTTTACAGGAGGATCAATTGAAGAACAAATATGGAAGCACAAATTCATCTCGTTCTCAGGCTCGAGTTTTGTCCCATGTCAGAGAGGAACCGTTACGAGATTAACGAAGAAGTGGATGTTGCTGTTTTTTGGTGTAGTTAAAGTTGGGAAGTGCCATGTGATGTGACATTACCGTTGGTGAACATTATTTCCGATATAAGTAAAAACATTGTTTTAGATGATCTTCATGTCGAGCAAAAGTGTTGTACTACACTACTACTAGCTGATTTTTTTAAGAGGAATTACATCCTATATACACGGAATAAAGATTATTTAGGTATGTGGTATGTGTACTGTTCTATTTAAAAAATTCCAATAATGTCCTTACTGTCTTTCATCGATCTCTCCCTTCTACTCCCCTTTATTCCAGATTTAAAATCCCTAAACTTTCTATCTCTATAAGAAGGTTGCTAGTTAGGACCAATGTGCAAAGTTTCTCTCGTCCAAGTCTCTTTTTTCTTCTTCTCTGCTTCACCACTTTTATCATTTTACCCTCTCCAATACGCGCAAAAAAAAAATACATTGGTGCTGGTGGTGGTTGCTACGGAGGTGAGTCCACTCGTCGGTGTCTGAAGCGGAGTGATCGGCCATCCACGGCATTATCTTGTTTATTGTTTTCGAAATGCAATGATCTACGGCGAAGCGTATCGGCGACAGTGTCGTGCTGGAGGACATGTTTAATATGCTTCAACATTGTGTGGTGATGAGATTATAATAAAAAGATCGCTTAAAATCTCAAACTTTCTCTGTGGATTCTATGAAAAAAAAAGAGAAATCAAGAACAATGGCTTAGCAAGGTAGAAACTGACAGAGGAGATAATACGATCACATGCGCTGATCAATGCATCGACGGGAATGGAGAGATGGGAATCTCGCGGCGAGAAAAGAATGAATGTGATTGTTTTTTTCTAGAAAGAAAATATAATTTTCTCGAGAAAGTTTCAGAGAAAGAATAGAAGAGAGGAAGGAGCGAGTGGATAAAATTGTAACTTCACTTTGGTTCACATCTCCTACAACCTAAATACCTTTTTTTTGCATCAATACCTAATTATCTTTTCTTTTTTGGTTATCTACCTAAATAGCTCTTTTTTTTTAATTTTCTAGAGTTGATGGAGTTTGTAAAAAGAAGTCACCAATTCAAAAAATGTAAGCAAAAGTCTCAATTCAAACTATGGTTTGTTCCTTTCATCCTCCAGATGTAGTTATCAGCTATTGTTTATTTTTGTCAACTTAAAAAAGAGTATGTAAAATGAATATTTTATGTGTTTGAAACAAATATATTCATGTGTCCAAAATTGCAAATTTCTAAAATATATTTATTTAGAATCATAACTTTAAATTATTTATTTTTTAAAAATATATTTTATTAAAAAATAAAATAGCGATTATCAATCAAAACGTTAAACAACAATTCTTACCAAAATTAGTATAATACTTTTATTAAAACAACATAATCGCAATTTTTTCTATACGTTGTACTAAAACCGTAAAATATTGGTTATCAAACTAAAATCATAAAATTATGTTTTCACTAAACCCAGAAAAAAAATTGGTCAAAACTGAAAAGCTATGTTTTTAACAAACCAGCAAAGTAATGTTTTAAAAACCGCAGCTAATTATAAAAAAAATGTAAGACCATTGTACAGTCTCCTTTAACAGTCAGTAACCATTGCCCACACGCAACTTAAGTTTAGGATTGAAGATTTATTTCACAACACATTCTGAGAGCAACAAACAATTTTAAAAGTAGTGTTTGATCGTGAAGGGCGGTTTTGGAGATGTTTACAAAGCCATTCTTCCAAATGGAAGCATATTTGTTATCAAGAGAGGTAAGATTCGGTCAGGACAAAGGATTTTGGAGTTCAAACACAGATTTAAGTCTCGTGAAGAATATAGCGCATACATCTTATTTCTCTAATTAGTTAGAGCAATGATGAGTACTCGGAAATGATCCTTGTCTACGAATTCATGGAGAAATAATCTTAAGGACCAGACTATAGGGCTAGTTTTCATTCACATGGAAACATAGTTTGGTAACTTGCATTGGAGCAGCAAGAAGACTGCATTGCATTATAGAGATGATGATGCTTTTTAGTGTAATGGATTAGTTGGCTACATTTTATCAAAGATAGTTAAAAAGTGAATAATAAAAAGCCTTTTCACCAGTCGCAAAGTTGTAATTGCAATAGCAAAAAAAAAAAAGATTATCCAACCAAAAAAGCATCATTTCAAGTCAAAACAGAAAACAACCATTCCGCAAAAATTTTGTCAATCAGAGAGAGAGAGAGAAAGAGAGTTCAAAGCAGTACTCAAAGACAAAAGCTTCTCACAAGTGATCATTAATGGAAAGTGAAGCCATCATATCGCTTGGGCTACCACTCTTGCCTTCACTAGGCTGATTCACGTTTCTCAACACATCCAACGCCTCTGAAACTTTAGCATTTAGAGCCTCTGGTGACTCTATCAGATGCAACACTTCTGTCTGATCCATCTCCAAAAGCATACCCGTCACTTTGGCAGCATTCTCGTGCTCTATCTTGTTCACTAATGGGTATAGAGTCTCACCCAGGATCTACACAAACCCCAAAAGAAAACAGACAATGTTAAGTCAACTTACTCAACTATATATATTGAGAGCGAGAGAGAAGACTTACTGTTCTTTGGTGAGCAGGTGAGGCTTGAGCAAGGGAAGAAGCCAATGCACCAGCGGGCATAATAGGCACTCC
Organism: Raphanus sativus; assembly: GCF_000801105.2. NCBI lineage: Eukaryota > Viridiplantae > Streptophyta > Magnoliopsida > Brassicales > Brassicaceae > Raphanus > Raphanus sativus. The sequence goes on along the minus strand of NC_079514.1, from coordinate 33,818,769 downwards.
ATTAATGTCATAAGGAAATGGAACCATTCCTCCTGGCATTGGACCGTCTGGCATGTTTCTACCACGAGGGTAACGGTGTCCACGTCCTCCTGCCATCATCTAACAAGACAAGAAGCAAAGGCTTTATAGAACCAATCTTGTGCCATGTTTTTTTTCTTATCTAAGCACTAACTAACCTGTGGCTGCATATATGGCATTGGTTGCTGAGGCTGGTGGCGCATGGGTCCATCACCTGACCGTCTTCCACCTGGTCGTGGCCCTTGCTGACCTGGCTGCATCATCGGCCCAAAATAGCCTGGCCTCATTCCAGGAACCATCTGAGGCTGATATCCAAATCCAGCCTATAAAACAGGTGAGTCATTATTGGTTTCTAATTACTTGAGCATATCCAATGAACCAAATCTCAGCTTAGAAAACAAAGTGGTTACCTGGTGAGGCATCATTTGTGGAGGTCCTTGACCATAAAACATCGGTTGTCCAAGACCTGGAGCACCACCTGGGAACATTGGCATACGAGGACCCATACCGGGGATAAAAGCCGGTCTCATTTGAGAAAACTGTGCCTGAAACAAGACCATAAGAGACTTATGATTGATGCATCAAACCAAAGTAACTGAGGATGATTTGTTGTGTGTAAGTTATTACCTGCAGCTTAGCCCTTCTTTCTTCTTTCCTTTGTGCAAGAGCAACATACAACGGTTTGCCACTAACCATTTTACCATTCATTTCATTCAGCTGCAAAAAAAACCACAAAAAGCACATACATGAGAAGAGAGAAAACAGTTAAGTGATGTCTGAACACAAGATAAGTTATCTTACCACTCTAGAAGCTTCACTAGCAGCAGAGAAGGCAACAAACCCTGATCCTTTGCTAGCACCACTAGGGTCTCTCATAACCTGTTTTTTTTACAAAGTTAGGGAAACGAAAGTTGAATCTCTCATGGTTAAGTACGTTAGGAAGACTGACCTTGCAGGAAGTAATAGTACCAAACTCAGCAAACAGCTCACGCAACTTCTCATCCGTGACAGTATCATCAAGGTTCTTAACATACAGATTCAACCCATCGAAACTGTTTCCCGTCTCCCTTCCTCCTTGTTCATATCTTCTGCTCAACTCAAGCTCCCTCTCAGACTTCTTCTGAGCTTTACCGACATACCACTCCTTATCATCAAACTTCTTCCCGTTAAGTGCCTCAACAGCACGAGCCGCATCTTCAGCATTCTCGAAGTTGACAAACCCGAAACACCTCGACCTCCCATCTCCGTCCCTCATCACCACAGCGCTCGAGATACCACCGTACTGACCAAAAGTAGTCTTCAGCTCATCATCAGTAGTCGTCTCCGAGAGATTCTTCACGTAGACATTGGTGAACTTCATCTTATCAGCAGCGGACTCTCTCTCCTCCTTCTTGAGAAACGGTCCAACGAAAATCTGCTTATCGTTCAGTATCTTCCCGTTGAGCTTCTCAATAGCGCTCTTAGCCGAGTCCTCGCTCTCGAATTGCACAAAGCCGTATCCTTTGGACTGACCCATGTGATCAGTAGCGACCTTGCAGGACACAATACTGCCACACGATGAAAACGTCTCGTGAAGCGTCTTGTTGTCAACTGACTTGTCGAGATTCTTGATGAATAAGTTGCCGATCCCACTTCTACGAGCAGCAGAGTCACGAGAAGAGTAAGTAACCCTAATCATCTTCCCATTTAGACTAGTGTAGTTCAGCTTCTTCAGTGCCTTCTCAGCTGGTCATTACAAGACACAAAAACAAGAAACTCAGACACACAACAACAAGGCGCCTAACAAGTGATTCCGCAATACCCATGACTTGAGATTGTCCAAAAAACATCACAAAGATCAAATTTTTAGCATAATGTGGAATCTTATATATCAAAAAGGTGGAAACTTTAAGACAGAACACAAGTGATTCCGCAATACCCATGACTTAGATTGTCCAAAAACATCGCAAAAATCAGATTTTTAGCAAAATGTGGAATCTTATATATCAAAAAGGTGGAAACTTTAAGACACAACACAAGTGATGCCGCAATACCCATGACTTAGAATGTCCAAAAACATCACAAAAATCAGATTTTTAGCAAAAATGTGGAATCTTATAGAACAAAAAGGTGGAAACTTTAAGACACAACACAAGTGATACCGCAATACCCATGACTTAAAATGTCCTAAAAGTATCGAAAAATCAGATCTTTTAGCATAATGTGGAATGTTAAAATCAAAAAGGAGGAGACTTTAGGGCACAAAACCATCATCGATGTTGGTGTAGTTGACGTAGCCGTATCCAAGAGAAGTGTTGGTGGCGGTGTCACGGCAAACGCGAACGGACACGACTTGGCACACCTCGGTGAAATAGTCGTAGAGCTGAGAATCGGTCACGTTGAAATCCAGATCTCCGACGTAGAGCGAACACATAGCGCCGAGATTCACTCCGTCGGAAGCCACCGCGCCGTCTGTGACCGGAGGAGGAGGAGAAGATGACGAAGGAGCCTGAGCCTGAACCTGTGCCATTTTTTTTTTGTTTTTTTTTTTTGAAGGGATGATAAAATTAGGGGAAGAGGAAGAGGACGGAGAGATTGTTGTTTGTGGGCAGCACGGCGAAGAGCGCAGCGGAGAGTGATGGAGGAAAGTTTGAGTTTTATATATACTCTTGTCTCTTTCTCACGACAATGTTGAAACGATGATGCCTTTGTTCGAAAACCCTAGACAAAGGTTATTTAGAATTGAACATTTTTTAATTTTTCTATATTTCAACGGTTGGGATACGTATGGAGAAGTATCTAGTTTGCTGTTAACCGTCGGATTCTTTTTCTTTTTAGCTGGGTGAAGATAAAATATAGAAGAATTAATCTGTTTTTTTTTTCTCAGCCGTCCGATTCGTTTTAGGATGTGGCTGTGGGCCCCCACTGTATATCACGTGATCGTCTCGTGACTGTCTCTCTTCGGGGAGATATATATGGAGTACATGCTTGCTCAGCCGCCGTCGAGGAGAGCTGAAGAATTGTTCTCCGGTATGGTCCTCGCGCGAGCTGGCTTTGTCTACTCAAGATTGAATTCGGGTTTAGCATTACCGATTGGGGATTTTTTTGATTATTCGATTTTTACTATTTTACCAGCCGAAAGGGTAGAGCTTGATTTATATTTTTAAAAGGAACAAATAGCTGACGCACTGCGATGCTATTGGCTAGTATAGCTGTTTTTAGTTTTGTACAAATTTGTAAATTTTTGAAATTACACTGAAGTTTGTGATTGTTAGTTAAATGAAAGACAACAAAGTCGAGACTCTAAAGTCTTGATTGCCAGATTATTAGCATAATCCAATCAATATTTATCTCAAAAACATTTAGAAAATTATTTATAAAATACTAATATTTTCTAAATGATTTTTACTTATTGTTCTCGTACGGAGTTTTTGATAGAGTATTTGTAAATATAAATATATAAAATTTTAAGATAAATATATATAATTAACTATTTTTATCTAATAATATAAAAGTTATGTTCATAATCAAAAAAAAAATATTTTTAAAAATAAAAGTTGCAACTAAATATTTTTTTAACTTTTTATAAGGAACAATATCTCACATTTTAAATATAATATAATTTATATAACTACAAATATCATTCAATATTTTAATAAAAACATAACATAATATATATTTATAAATTATAAAATAAACATATATATATATATATGAATCATGAACAAATAAATTATATGTCATATCTTAATTTTTGTGATAATATTATATATGAATCATTTACTACTCTACCGATAAATAAATAGTGATAAAATTATATGTTGCTACTAATTTACCAATTATTTTATTAAACAGTTTAATGAGAACATAAAACTTGGGGAATTTTCAAAAATACCACTTTCAAGATACCATTATTCATCTTTACCACCACTAAAGACATATTTTCAAAAATATCTTATTTATTAAAATGGTAAAAACTCTTATATCTTTGTTTTTATATGCTTTTCAAAATTCTAATCCCAAATTCTAAATCATAAACCTCCAATTCTAAACCCTAAACCCAAAATCTTCAACTCTATACCCTAAACCCTAAACTATATACCCTAAATTCAATATCCTAAACCATAAACCCTAAAGTCTAAACTATAAACCCTAAATCCTCAACTTTAAACCCTAAATCCTCAACTCTAAACCCTAAACTATATACCTTAAACCCTAAAACATCAAATCTTAACCCTAAATCCTAAACCTTCAAATCTAAACTCTTCATTAAAAGTAGTGGTAAAAGTGGTTAGTGTAAACATGAAAAGTGGTACTATGAAAATGGTATTTTTGGCAATTTCTCATAAAACTTCTCCAGCGTAATATTTCTATAGCATGTTGTTACTCTTTCTTCATTAGATTAGATGTACCAATCTACTCCGAGGTTTTATGTTCCGGCTGTTGGTGTATTGCAAAAGTTGTATGACTGGCATTGACTCCTGGGACTTCTTGTATGAGAGTTCAAGATCAGTTGGAGCCTGGAGGAATGTTTTTTTTTGGTTTACTTCATTGGGCTTGTTACAGATTACTAACTTGTTGGCTATGGATTCAATCTGTGTTTTAAAAGGCCGAGACCTAGGCTTGAAGAGAGGTCAGGTTAAGCATCCATCGCCTAGCATAGGTGAGGCTAGCCCAGTTCACAAAGGCGGTCGCTCAATGATGCCTCAGGCCTCAGTGCCTCACACAGCTTTGTAGCTAAATTTCGGTACCAACTTTTATTGCTTATCAAATATATATATATATATTGCTCATTTTCATGTTAATTAAACATTAATACATGCTAAAAACCTATAGACATAAAGCCTCGTCTCTTGATAATGAGATGGATTTTAGAGTTTTAGACAGCTAGACTTTGTTTTAATGTTTTTAAAAAATTGGATTGTTTGGCTATTTCTCAGATTTTTCGACTAATATTCAACCTTTTTAATGGTTCTAACATGGTTTTATAATCACTAAATAGTGTTAACATATTTAAGGATTAATGAAAATAACTAAGTTTATGATTTTTGTGTAGTTCTTACGTCTCAACTACAAAAAAGAAAAATGAAAAAACTAGTTTGGAGCGTGATATCTGCTCCTCTGGCGCATAGCCTAGCCCTGTACCATTCCAAACGTATCATGGATAACATATACTTTAACTAAGAGCATTTCCAATGTAAAATTCCATATTTTACTCTAAAATAGAGTAAAAGTAAATATGGAGTAAAAATGCTTCAATCCTACTCCATTTTCTACTTCATAATGGAGTAATGAACAAACAAAAAATAGATTACTCCATTTATGGAGTAAATTTCATTATAGAATTGGATATGGAGTTGGGTTGGAGCATTTCTTACTCCATATTCATTTTTACTCTATTTTAGAGAAAAAAATAGAGTTGGGTTGGAGATGCCCTAACTACACTAATTTTTTGTGTTTCCCTGTTATTAAATATGATCAATATGAATTTTTCAGTCCGATCTATGTAGTTGGATGCACAAGTTTAGAATAAGAACCAGGTGCTCCGTTTGTTACACTAAGTACTGTGAAGTCTTGAAGTTTTCGTTATTCGTTTTAGTCTAATCTAATCGACTGTTGTAGATAATGGCAATGACCATAGCATAGCACAACAACAATTTTTTTTAATAATCCAGGTATTTGGACACTTCGGAAGAAACCCGATTATCGCCTAAGTACACCTCCGCAGAATGCATCTTGAAGAGCCGCTTTTTTCATCCTATTTTTACTCGACGGTGACCAACAGGATCTGAATCCAGATCCGTATTGAGGTCGAAACTCTCTCAAGACCACTTAAGACCATTGGACCGTCCTTGCTTGGTTAACAACAATCTATTTAGTTTCTTTAGTTTCTCCTGTATCATATCTTGAGCCGGCTGAGTATAAGTGTGCGACTGTTCCAACTCCGAGGACTACTTCAAAATTTTGTTATTTTTTATTTTATTTTATTTTCTATTACTATATATTAAATATAAATTTAAATAGTGCAATAATTGTAATAATAAAAATATTTTAATAAAACTGAACAAGAACAATAAATTTGTTAAATTGTTAAAAGTAATAATAGTTATATTAAATACTAATAATTATAAGGCAAAAAATTGCTCAAGGGACTTTAATCAGGTAGAGTCGGCTTTCGGTCTTGTGTCATTTTTCTATCGACTTGAGTAATAGAGTATCCGCGATCTCAGACTCTACCGTCAAGTAAACCTCGTTAACTTTGATGAATTACGTTCATTAAAAGCTACACAATAACAACAATGTCAAAAGTAATGCATTTTGTGAGGCCATGTAAGCTTTTAGAAGCTTCCAAGAACTTAGGAGAGGCGTCGAGCATTTGCTTTACTAAGGACTGTGTAAATGCACTTCTCTCTGTCTCTTTGCAGAATCGGAATCAGCTGCTGTTTTGTTGATAGGTTAGGTTATCAGATGCTTTGATTCTCATCTAACCAATACTTTTGATTAATATAAAATCAAAAAAGCTTTCCTCTTTCTTTGGTTTGTTTATCCACCGACCTATGTACTCTCTTTTACGGTACTTCTTGATCTGGTGCAAGTGTAACCAAACTATCTTTACGCCCCTTATACCTGCTGAACTTTGTCCGTACGATAGTAGTTAAGCTAATTGTTGAGCTACCATTTGCATTAATCTATTTCATTTTTTTAACAGTGAATAATAAAAGAATCCTATTATAAAATAACATAAATATTTTAGATGAATAAATTTCTAAAAATAACTATTACAACAGGTTTTTAATAAATCAATGAAGTTTGTCTTTTATAATTTATATTTGTAAACATCAAAATAAATAAACCAAAAAATATATGAGAAAGGAAACAAATAAATGAATGTTAAAATATTTAAGAAGAGGTAAAACAAACTTTGAAACAGTTTTGGTCCTTAAACTCATAAATCTTTTCAAGATCCGGAATCAGTTTTTATGAATTTTAGTTTAAAAGTAACATTTCATAACAAAGAAAGTACGAATTCAGAACCAGAGACTTGTAATATGGTGGTAAAAAGGATTTACGACTGTGAGTTCCGCAGTTCCAATCCCGTCACCGTCGATTAAATAGAATGAAAAAGGTGGTCTTCTTAACGCCTTCGGTGGGTTTCCCAGCTTAGTTTTGGTGGATGATCATTAGTGGATAGTTGGGTCTCTTTCGAGGATATCCGGATAACAGTGTCATAAAAAAGTATGAATTAAGAACTTGTTGCACCGCAATTACACAAGCAAACACTTCGATGACAAAATGCTATTTCTTTGTGAGCGGGCTCCTGTTACTGAGCTTCTTTTGACCTGGCTTCGGAGGTGGAGATTAGCGAGCTCCTAGTATTAAGCATTGATAGTTAGCATTTGGAGTTGCCCAAAAAAAAAAGTTAGCATTTGGGAGTGAAGATCGGCTTGGCTTGGCTTGGCGAATGGCGAGTCATGAACTCCTGCCATTAAGCTATGTTAGTTTGTGTTATCTTGGTGTTTTGTCCCGAAAGGAACTTCGATATTGCGTCCGGATGAAACAACTTTCTTTTGCCTTCTTTGTGCTCTAGCGCTGCTTTTCCTTGTTGCTCTTCTGTGTTACCCTTAGCTAGAGATTTGTTCGTTTTATCTCTATTATTATTTATGTTTACAAGTTGACTTCTTGGGTTTTACCGATTGTGATTTGCTTCCATGCTTTTAATTTTTTTTTGTTGTAGAACCAATTACCCTAGATTTTACAATTTGTCAACAATTTATTGTAACATCTTGTTCATTTTTTAAAATGATATTTACATTCTTAACAAAAAAAGGTATTTCATTCGTCGCTATTTATATTTCTTTTTCAACTTCATTTAGTTAATAAGAGGTGAAATGAACGAGAAAGAAAGTAATCGCAACGTCATAGACTCATTATGAGGCATATGAAACTACATATTTGAAAATTTTGGAGTCAAGAAAACTCATAACCCGAAATTTCATTTTAGTTATTACTTTCCAAATTCTTTTTTTTTTCTTTTGAACTTGTGGGATCACACAGAACATGTCTGGAGAAAAAGTGTGTCTTGTGTTTGTGGTCACAAGACTTGTGTCAAATGTTTAGTTTCACACAACACCCGTTGTATAAACCGTTCCTCGCTTTGTACGTTTTAGAATTTTCCAAGTGGTTACGAAAAAAACAAATATCAACAGAAGAATCTTGTCGACTACCTCTGCCCCAATAAAATAAAAATAAACAGAGTATGCAAATAAACTGAGAAGCTGTAATTAGCTCTTGACATTATCCTCAAAACACATCAAATCACTTTTAGTGGTCACGATAATTTGAGAGCTTTAGTTGTTAGGACAATGACAGAGTTGCACCAACCTCCACAATTAATCTTACTTTCTTTCCAACACATAGATTTCTCATCCCCAACCGCAGATCAAATATTATTCTCCCCTATTGAGATATTTTCGAATAATTTGCTTTGTGATGGGGTAACAGAAAAACTGACTCAACAATACCGAAAATACTACAGGATTTATGTTGAATGTTTTTATTACACACTTTATTGGTATGTGATATATAACTAATTTGCTGTGGGTTAAGTGCACTAGCACCTCTACAACTCTAAATGCAATTTCTTAAATTAGTTTCCAATTAGGTTAATTTGTTTTTAGGTCAGAGACTCAGAGTTAGAGATTCATTTTAGAGTAGTTTGAATGTAAGTGAACGACGAGATAAATACTTATTCTCTTATGTAAAGCATGACACACCAAATTAGAACACCTCTGAAAGTAAATCAACCGACCAAAAAACAACAATGTATTCAACCTGTGAAGTGGCCCTCCAACTGAATACGTGTTCCGTTAATACAAAGACCATACAATCCACTGAATCATCATCATCATAGCTAGTTCACTTACAATCTATTTGTAAAATTGTAAGTGGCAAATTTGAGTGGTAACATCGAGTGAGCGGTGGTGAAACAAAAGTAAAAATGGATTGCGCATCTTAGCGACCACGGTGCATCATGGAGGCGCATCTTAGAGACAAAACATTCTTATTCTACAACTACATTTTTTATTGATTTATATCTTTTAAAACAAAATTATCTCCTCTTCACCCATTGGTCGTCATCATCCGAATTTTCCGGGTCAGGCAATTTATTCAAATCGACCCGCTCCAACGACCCGTTACCGGTCTTAACTCCACTACAGTTATCCTTATCCTCGTAACCACCGAGACTCTCACCAGGTTTCACAACTCCGAGAGCATCCACCTGAGCACCAACCTCCGCCGCTTTTCTCCTTATATACGCCGCCGACATATCTCCACCACCACCGCCGGCAGAACCCGTGAGTCCGGCCAAAAGCTCCGGGAAATTGAGCCTCGCCGAAGGACCACGGAGGTAGAAAACAGCAGTGTCGTAAGCTCTCGCCGCGGCTTCGGGCGTGGAGTAAGAGCCGAGCCAGATCCTGGAACGCTTGTTGGGCTCTCTGATCTCGGCCACCCACTTCCCCCATTTCCTCATCCGTATCCCTTTGTACGGTTTCAGATCTCTTTTCCTCGTCCCTATCCCCATCGTCGCCGCCGTCACTTTCGCTCCCGTCTCCATTGAAAAGAAAAAATCACAGAATCATCGGCGTTTTTTCTTCTTCTCTTGATCTAAGAAAGAAAGAAAAAGAGATATGTTGAGCGGCGAAAGGGTTTACATGCGAAGGGAGGAGAGTTTAAAGACGTGAGGAGAAGAAAGAAGAGAAGCTTTGGGAATTCACCGACACTTGCAATAAAAATTAAAACACTTTTAAGATTTTTTGAGCTTCTTTATATTACAAGACAGAGAAGACAACCAATCTCCACTTCCCACTCCTCTATATATATACCACTTGTGAGGTATGTGTTTTCCACGGTTACTCATCATTTATGTTTTTTTCTTATTTTTTTTGTTTTGTATTGATTTTTGTTTTATTGGTTCTTTTTAAGTATAATTATTTCACCTCTTTAATATGCATTGTGTTTTAATGTATAGGTATTTGATGAAACTGGAAAGAAATGCTATGTTTGTTGGGTTTTTATTTATTTGTAACCGCAAGAAAGAAGGGTAATATATATCTGCGACGCGATTTCTTGTATACAACTAACTATATTGTGAATAGAGTTTTGTCCCCAAAAATAAGTTTGATAATTTAAAAATTTATGAATGTGTCGTTCTGTTTTTATATCGTTGACAAAAAAATGTCTATGAACTAATGGTGTGCCGAATACATTGTATATTTAATTAATTTCGGGATTTTAGTTTATTTATCGAACATTAGTTAATTATTACCCAGGCGAATTTTTAACCAAGTTGTCTTGGCATAATGGTAAAAGGGTTCCGGCTGGAGTTTCTGCCCTGGGTTCGATTCCACTTGGCTATCGGGGCTAGCGTTAAATCGCAAGAATACGTGGGTTGCCGTCGGCCTCAAATAGATTAGTCTTTGGGCCTAGAAAGCTTTTAGGATTACCCCCTGGTTAATCAAAAAAAAAGAATAAAGCTTTTAGGTAGATATATATCAAGAAAAAATAGAAATTTGGAAAAAGATACTCTATGTGATGTGTAATTAAAACCAAACATTTTACGAAGTTTGCAATGCCTTGCCTTGTTTTGCTTGAGTTCAAAAACATGCTATTGGTTGATAACATATACATGATTTAGAATTTAGATCGGTTTTGGGTGAGTTTATAGTTGGTTCGTAGCCAGTATGAAAATGTGTTATGTGATATGACTCCCGAAACTCTAATATTTTGCTGGTCAACACATTAGGCCGAGTTTAACTATTTGTATCTCTAGAAGTTTACACTACTGCCAGTTTTCAAAAATAAAAAGGTTTTACTCAATTGTTAAGACTTAAGAGTTTGAATATATATAGACATAGTTCAACAAATTTTCTCTCTAGAAATCCCTCTCCCTTCTCTCTAGAGAACAGCTTCCACGACTTGTGTCTCCGGCCGGCGGGTTTGGCTCCCCTAGCCACCGCCGGTCCGGCAAAAAGTTTTCCTTTTTCCGGTTTGTTTTCTTTCGGCTTTAGGTGCGGTTTGAATAGATATCAATCCGTTTTTTTCCCTGCTCCCGGCCATGCATCATCTTCTCCGATAGTGGTCCGGTGTTTGTTTTCTGGGACCGTACCGTCTCCACTGTGGTAGTGGTCGCCAGCTTTCGACTCTCGTGGAAGTGATTGGGCTGTGTACAAGGTGGTTTCGTTGTGGTGTTTGGTGGCCGAATTCAGGAGAGCTCTTGGCGAAGGCGAGGGAAGCTCCTTGAAGATCGGGCCTTTTTGTGGAGACTCCGCTTTCTTTACCTCCGATACTGTTGTCGGTGGTGGAAGTCGGTGGTCCTGGTTTAGTCCCCCGGTGGTTCCGGTGGTGGTTCTTTGTGATGATTCAGCGTAGACTTCTGCATGGGATGGAAGTGGTGATTCACGATCCCGACGTGATTTGGGTTTCGGTTCCGGCGGCGGCCTCCGGCTCGTAGTGGTGACGTTGCCTCCTCCGTTAACACGCATCTTCGCGTTGTTGTGGTTTCAACACGTGGTTTGTGGGTTGGCGGTGTGAATTTTCGGCCTCGAGTTTCGGTTTGGGCTGGTTGGTTTGTAATAGTTTTTCGGTTTTGGTTTGGGTCCTTTATGGACTGCAAAAAAAAAAATATATATATAGACATAGTTCATAGTACTCGCAATAAATCTAGTAGCACTATTGGTCTTTCTTTATTTATTTATTTATTTTTTGAAGCAGTGGCACTATTGGTCTAGAGTCCGACATTTGCTAAAAAAAATTAAAACTCCCAAAAGACTTTGCACTGATGCAGCTGCGCATTTATACATTAGTAGTAATAAACACTCGTCGACCTTTTTCATTGGACGGTAATAAAGCTAGCTCATAACTTTAAAATCAATTTTGCTTTTAAAGAAATCAAGTTAGGCGCTTTGTCTTTTAACCAATTGCATTAAAATAAAAGATAGGGAAGAAGTGATGACACGCGTGTTGTTATGAGATGTTTAGTGAGATTGGATTCCTGAGGACTGAGGTGCTTTGTCTTTTAATCATTTACTCAAATTTCTTTTATAAACATTCATATTTTTTTATTTGAATTTCATGAATAAAATTTTTATTTGGAAAATAAAGCATTTCTCCTCTCCCCGTTGTCCAAAAACGTGTCTTCTCTCTTTTTTTTTGTGACACATCTTCTCATAAACTCATATCTGATCACGTTAATGTGATACAGAATCTGACATATTACGATATGAATGTGATAACTACTGTACTAGAAGTGCTGATCCTGATGACTCTGCTAATCATGTCATATTTCATTGCCTACTGGTATTACATGCATTGTTCCGAAGGTGATAACTCTGGTTACTTTAGTAAAACTTTTATGATGAATTTTAAGCAAAAAAAAATTATGATCAATTTCTGAAGAATTTTTTTTTTTGAGAAAAAAAATTCCGAAGGTGAATCTCTTTTTCTTTAAGAAACCAATCGTATACTTTTTGTGTCGTTTATAGGTGTATCTCGTTATTTTGCTCAAGAAAAAACATAGACTCGTTATCACTTTTTGAATTTAATAAAAAGAAATTGGTTTTATACTTTTATCTGTCGTCCTATAATTGACGTTTGAAATTCATTCTATTTTGTTCTAAATTAGATTACAGTTACTTGTGGATTCTTACTTGACTACAAAAACAATAAAACAAAAAATAGGTCGGTGGGTAATGCATGGTGTGTGACTGTTTGGAGATATACCATCACGTAAATTGACTACAATAGTCCTATCTGACATTTTGTTTCATATATCATCAGGAATGAACCGGCGTTTTACGGTAAAAATAGAAAACATAAAATATTAGCATTATAATACATTTAAATTTTAAATTTTAGAATATATTTTTAAACGTTTCTTTCATTTCACTGATAGTAAAAGGAGATTACAAAATTGTTACAGAAACTCGAAACGAAATTATTTAATAATCTTAAACTAAATAAATTTTAGTACACATCACATATATTAAATAAATTTATTTAGATCCTCTAATAAAATGTAATACTCCTTTCGTTCTTATTTAACTGACATTTTAGAAATTTTTTTTATATATATATATATATATATATATTCTTTTCAGAATTTAGGTAAAATATAAGACTGTGTACAATGGATAGTTGAATCAAAAGTTTCAATCGTTGAATGGTTTACAATAAAGAGTTGAATAAAATTAAATAGCTTAGGTGGATTAAATTTGTTGAAGACATTCCTGCTTCTTTGTCTGAATCGAGTCGTTTTAGGTATGGTGGTTAAACGAGTTTTGTCTCTCTGATGGTTGTTGGCTCCGTTCCGGCTTCTTTTCCAGCAAGTAGATTGAGTTTTATTTTCAGTTATGTGTTTTCCATGAAGTTTAGATAGTATTTTGGATGTTATCTCTCTGAGTAAATTAGTGGACTCTCTGGTGGTCAGGTCATAAGCTTGTAGTGTTTTCGGATTCTTGATGATGATGTGAATGTTTTTCTATCTGTAGCTGCCGGTGTCTTGTTGTGTGTATGGGATAGTTGACGGGTTTGACCTCATTGATCTCCACATCTGTTGAGATTGGAGTGTTTTTTTGTAAGGCTTTTATTGAGGCATAACTTGGACGCAATGAAGTTGTGTCGCCGCCGTATCCGGAAGATAATGTGGTCCTAGAATGGATCTATCTTACTGGGTTATAAAGTCTGGTCTCATTGGCTTGGAGAGATGTGCTCTCTGTGTTGTAGAGGTTGATGTTATCGTTCGGTTGGCCGAGGCCGACAACGATAAGTCTCAGTAAAAAGCTTTTGCAAGCTTAGTGCACTATTATCATGGAGCTTTGAAATTTTCTTTTGTAGTAATGTATGTGTTCTTGTTCATTCATCATGTAAGTTATCCTGTATGGGTTCTAGTTGCATGTTCGATAGGCTTTAGTTTGTATCAGTGGTTGTACTCTTTGGTGAATGAATATTTTTCAGACTGAAAAAAAAACATTCAACATGGTTGAATCAATTGAAATGAGGACAAAACTGAATATGTGTCATTAATTAATTGGAGAAGTCAGTTGTAGCTGTTGTTTTTACATCCAAATAATTTGAGATCAATTATGTATTGATAAATAATTATTTTTATTTGAAAACTTTATATCAAAATTCATAATTTTAAAACTCTATAAATAGAGACTTATTTCATTTGACTTAGACAACAAATAATAAATCCATTTTCAAACATATAAAACAAGAAAAATAATTTATTTTAAAATTTATTGAAATTTTTTTTTTAGTTTCAATTTGTTCTTGTTTTAAAAATTGAAATGTTTGTGATTAAAGAAACTTTAAAGTTTTGTATGTGCTTTAAAGTTTTATTATCTAGATGTATCTTCGTTTGTTGTGTTGTGTGTTTGCATCATGTTGTATTTGAAGTTTTGTAATTTTATTTGCTTTAATAATATCAATTATTATTTTTAGAAAATAGTTAAGAATATAAATAAATGAATTAAAAAAGTTTATGAATATTATATTATTTTCGTTATTTAGTTTAGTTATAATCCAAAATTATTATTGACATGTGTTTATTAAATTATAAAAATAAAAATATGAATTAAAATGGTGGGGTATGATATTGAATTTTATTAAACAAAACTATTGTAGATATAAGATAATGCAGAATGTTAAAAGTGAATATTAAGATGTTGAACCAATGTAGATAGTCAAAGAGAAAGTGACTTGTCTTACCATTATATTACGAGCTGGAATAAATTAATATGTAAAAAAGGTTATAATAGATATTATGCAAGTTACCGAAATTTGTGTGAAAATTTTTAAAAACGTCATTTAAAACAGAACAACGGGAGTAAGAAATAAATTGATCAACATAACTAACTACTAATTCTTTTTAGAACACTAAAAATGGAATACAATCAAAATTTACTCTAAAACATTTTTAAAGAATAAACTAAATTATTTGTGGTCTCTCCAAAATTTAAGTTTATAAATATTTGGTGATAATGCAATACAATTTCAAAATAGTTAACGAGATGTTATATTCGAACTAAAGTTTGATTATCCTGATTGACCTAACCATATTTGCTATTTTTCGATTTTCGCCTCCACATACAAATCTTCTTCCATATATAAATAAATATCAAAAGATCTTTGAGTAGGCCGCCAAAAGATTATAGGGAAATTGAGTGGTATAACACCAAAAAAAACCACAACTCATTCACTAATCAAAATAACACTCTCTCACTTTTTTTCTCTTCCTATCTCTCTATCTTCTTTCTACAAAACCAACTTCTTTTTTTTTCTTGGCTATTTCACATATAAACCCAAGATTATAAGAACAAAACTTTTGGAGAAAACCAAATTCGAGTGTTACTGCTATCTACACAAAAAAAAAATCTCTCAAAAGTGAAGTGTATAAACGAAAAATCTAAATGCATTTCACAATCAACCAAAAAAATTCACTAAACAGAAAATTAAATTTTGATTGGAAAAATATCTAGAAAAAAATTGCCAAATGGCAGAAAACAACTACATTATCTATTTGTCATAAATCTCTTTTTGGTCCGTTTTAAATTCAGATATCTCTCGTCAACTTTAATGATTCATATAAATTATTTTAAGTGTCCAAAAATATGGAAATTATAAAAATGTACATAAATAAGAAACAATCATATGAAAAATAATTTGGTTGACTAAATATTAGTGAAACATAATTTCATTTTTTGATCTACGGAGATCATAAAACAAAATCTACTATTTACGAACATGTAGATTGTAGTTTCGGTTAATACATAAATATCTGCTGTTCGTAGATCCTGAAATATACCTAGTGGTAATCATTCTACCACCGCATAATGAACCGGCTATGATTTTCCTTAGGATCTAAACTACATAGATTTCTCTTAGGATCTGAACTACAATAGATTTCATGCCTAATGTTTTCTCGATATCTACTGACACGAAATCAGAAAATCTATCTATATACCAATAATCTACAAAAATAATATTTTGTTATCTACTCAAATACTATATCCTACTACAGACGTATTACACAATCTATCATATCTATAATCCACACAGGCAGCATAATGTATGTTCTGTCAAATTCGTAATATAAATATTTTCTAAATCTCTCCAAAATATGTTAAGAGAATATATTATACATCTTTGTTTTCCAAATTTTTCTATTTCCTAAAGTACTCCCTCCGTTTCAAATTATATGTCGTTTTGGAGCAAAATTTTCGTTTCAAAATAAGTGTCGTTTTATGATTTCAATGCAAAATTTATTGATTTTTTAATCTAATCTATTTTCTATTGGTTGAAATCTAATTAGGTGTATTGGTAATGATATTTTTATCTAGTAAATATACAAAATTAAATGTTTTATTAATATGTGTGCCGAAGTCTAGAACGACAAATAAATTGAAACGGATGGAGTATTTTAGAGAACGTGATCAAAAATTGATTTTGTCTCTTTTTGTTTTTTCTGTTTTTTTTTTAACTTTGACTTCTTTTTTGGCAATTAAATTAACAAAAAATCATTTTAGACTTAAATTAGGAGTTTAATTTGGTTTACAAAAAAACTTATAGTAAGTAGACAATTTATACCTCAAAGTCTGATATAGGGACAATATACTAGTTTTTTTGTTCTGTATTTACAAATTTCCCAATTGTCCGTTAAATGTGAATATGACCGACATTACATTTGTGATCTGGATTTGCATGGCTGTAAAGTCAAACATAACACGAGCTTTTGGAAGATTGCAAAAACTAGCAGAGTAAAAGGAGATTCTCTTCGTTGCAAATTTAAACAAGATACTGTTATGATCAGGGACCCCTATGATTATGCCACTCACGCACAGGTATAATGGAAGGGGGGGGGGGGGGGGGGGGGGGGGGGAAGAGAACCAGCAAAAACTAAGAAATGCATTAATGTATGAACGATCATCTAAGAAAAGAAAATGGTTTTAAATCATCAAATCTATATATATATTTTTTTTGCAACTTAAAAAATCTATATTTCCAACACACGAGATATGGATCACCATCGCATTGGAGCTGTTGAAGAATTGATTATGTGTAACATTTCATGCAAATGAGAACCCTGGCTTTGACATATTCTCCAACAGCTTTTAGATTCCGCCCCTCCAAAACATAGGCATAATTAATGGCTTATTTACAGCAGTTTTGTTCATCCTCTTTTGTAATGTCTACTATATTTTTTTTGCACTTTCAGAGTACATTAATTTAATAGAAATTATAACTTCATTCTTAATTTAAGTATTTTTAAGTTTAATTTATTTAAACTTGTGAATATTATTTGTTTTAATTAATAATCTAAAAGTTAAAGATTAATTTTAAGAAAAATTCAAATCACTATTCTATATAGCTTTTTTAATTTGAAAATTTTAGATATAGGACAATAATTTATGAGAAATGTCATTTTTAGTTTATTACATGTGTCATTTATATTTTAATATTAATTTTGTGAAATAAAGCCAAAGCGTTAGTTTGAAATATTAATAAATTCAGATTTTATATTTGTGAAGAATGATTTTTAATACAAACTAGATTTTTATCCTTGTTTTTAAAGCGCATTGATACATTATATATATATATATATGTCACTAATATGTTAGGTATGAGTGTAGTGTTTTCGATTCGGTTCCAGATTGTTCCCAACCTAGTTCTTTAGAACCAATCTTATAAACCTCGTGAAAATGGCTCATGTTAGGATTACCCGAAGAACGAGCTTGGCAAAATGGCTTAAGTGAAAGGCCCTTTGTTTTTTTTTCATTTGGTTCTAATTCGATTAGAATTTTATTTCCATTCAAGAGATATAGTAACCGTTGGTTATTTATAGATTTTGGTTTGATTCAGTTTTGTTATTTTGATTTTAGATTTTGTCAATGATAGAAACTCGATAAAATTTGAGGTTCAATTTGTTTCTAGTTTGATTCCTTTTTTTTTGATATTTGAATAATTTTGGCATACTCACATTTTTATTTTTTTGAATGAGATATAACTCGGATAAATTCAAATATTTAAGATAAAAAATAGAAAAATATACCGATGGTTCGGTTCTATAAAAAAAATTAGGACAATTTTAAATATTTTGGATAAAAATAATAGAATAATCATTTTGGGTAATTCGGTTTATAAGTAGCATTTTTAGAATATTTAATATTTTCATACTAAATATAATTAATATTTTTAAGTATATAAACTGTATTTCGGATACCAATTTGGTTCTCAGTTTTGTTTCGATCTAGTTTCAATTTTCTGTTCTATAGATATAGGAATCATTTTGATATTTTATGAACACTGATTCAGTTTTGGTTTTGTTTTTTATGTTTGTTTTTGATCTGTTTCAGTTTGATTTTTGGTTTTCTTTTTATATGCTGATACCCAAATCTGTTTGTATAATTATATCTTATATTTAAACTTCTTTTTAGCGTTAAATTTTATAAAAAAATATTAAGATTTTATTATATCAAATTCGTCCAAAAGTCCAAATTTTATGCAAGGAGTAGAGAGACACACTTTCGACTTTTGAACTTGTTCCAATCCCTATACCAAGAGAACTGGATCATGTAGGATATAATACTCTAGCATTTGTAATTTTTCTACATTCGACAATTGGACATATTCAATCTCATGTCTATACCTCTTATAATGAAGGAAAAAAGTTTCCTGGCTACACAAAGTTTACATTAATATGGTGGAAATCATCCAAAGTATCAAAATGTGTCAACAACTACACGAAATTGATGTTAATACATGCCACATGTACGAAGTAAATGATAATACATGCCACATGCCACTTAGTTTCATCACTAGTACTGTTGGTATCCCAGTCAAACCTCATCCGGATACTATAGCTTGCACTAAGCTTGATGAGGCTAAGATTTTTTGTAAAAGTTGATGTCTCAAAGGTTTTACCAAAGGAGATCACTTTTTCGAAAGGCGGCAAGAGCTTTACGGTCAACTTCTACTATCCTTGGCTGCCTGCTAGGTGTAAATTGTGTGAGAAGTGGGGGCATAATGAAGGTGTCTGTGGATCGAAAGGGAAGGGGAAGAAAAGTAGAAATGGTACTCCAACTATAAAGAAGGTAGGGAGTGTTGTACTGAGTCCACAGAGTGAGTTGAAAGAGAAAGGTTTTGAAGGAAGTAATAGTAAAGCGACTGATGTAGTTGAGGTGGGGTTGGATAAAGATGAGGTACATAACGAAGAGAAAGAAGGAAGAGTGGAGACGACTTGGTCTCTGGTATCACCAAATAAATCAGGGAGGAACTTATTCAACTCACCTCAAGGTAAAGAAGTGGAGATTTCAGAGTCTAAGTTTTCAGTGTTGAGTATTGATGAATCTGAAGAGGGTGAGATTGTAGTTGAAGATAAGGTCGGCTCAGTGGTTGTTGAAAGAAAGGATATAGATGATCTTGAGCTACATGATGAGGAATTTGAGGAAGATATAGATCAGCAAGTTCAAGAAGAAACTAAAGTAGGGAAAAGAAGGGGTCGGAAGCCTAAGCCTCAGGATGATAATCCAGGGAAGAGTACTAGGCCGGTTCGACGTAAACACTGATTCATGAAGAGTTTCTTCTGGAATGTGCGCGGTTTCAATAAAAATTTAAAACATTCCGTTGTAGAAGAGTGGGTTAGAAGTAACAGAATGGGATTTGGTTGTATCTTGGAAACTAGAGTAAAGGAAAGTAAGGCGGTGAACATTATAAAGAAGGTGTTCAAAGGTTGGTTCTCTATAACAAATTATGAAAATCATCGTGGTGGGAGGATTTGGTTGCTTTGGAAGGATGATGTGCGTATCACTCATGTCTACAAAACTAATCAGCTGATCACTTGCTCTGTGGCGTTGCAAGGGCAAGATGAGTTTTTCTACACTTGTATATACGCAAATAATTTGGTTGAAGGTAGGAAGGAGTTGTGGGAAGACTTGGGTAATCATCATGATTCTCGGCTTTTTCAGAACAAGGCATGGTTACTTGTAGGAGATTTTAATGAAATTTTGGATGCAGAAGAGAGTTCTTGTTTTATGGAGAGGGGAAGTATACCAACTGGTATGAGAGATTTTCAGAGAATTGTTCTTAAGTGCAATTTATCTGATATGGGATATCAAGGTCCCAAGTTTACCTGGTGTAATAAGAGAGAGGAGGGTGTTATCTGTAAGAAGTTTGACAGAGTTCTCATGAATGATATGGCGTTGCAAAGATTCACTGGTGCCTATGCTACGTTTGAAGCTGGTGGTTGCTCGGATCATTTGCGATGTAAGATCCAAATCCTTTCTCCTAATGAGGCGATTCGAAAACCTTTTAAATATGATAATGCTATGGGAAAGCTGGATGCATTTCTGCCTATGGTTAAGGAATTTTGGGACTCCACACAGCCGTTACATCACTCTACTTCAGCGCTCTATAGATTCTTAAAGAAGTTAAAGGGTTTGAAGCCTCTAATCCGAGTCTTGGGCAGGGAGAAATTAGGCAATCTTACAAAGAAGGCCAGAGAAGCGCATCAGGAGCTGTGTGAGAAGGAAAAAAAGACTCTTTCTAGTCCGAGTGAAACATTTATACAAGAAGAAGCAGTGGCTTATGAGAAATGGCTCCATGTTGCAAGTCTAGGGGAAGATTTCTTAAAACAGAGATCTAAGCTTCATTGGTTGGAGATAGGTGATCAGAATAATAAGACTTTTTATAATGCCATCAGATCTCGTCAAGCTCAAAACACCATTAGGGAGATTCGTTGTATGGATGGAAGTTTAGTTACTCAGCAGAAGGATATAAAAGAGGAGGCAGTAAAGTTCTATACGGAGTTTCTTAATCAAATTCCTGCGAGTTTCTCCGGGACTTCTACAGATGAGATTAAAGAGCTTCTAGATTTCAGATGCACTGATGTGGATTGTAATATCTTAGAAGCAGAGGTAACAGCTGAGGAGATCCAGAGAGTCATCTTTGCTATGCCTTCTAATAAATCACCTGGTCCTGATGGTTTTCTCAGTGAATTCTTCAAAACTTCTTGGTCCATTTTAGGCCCGGATTTTATTATTGCGATTCAATCGGTGTTCAGGTATGGATTTCTTCTTAAGGGGGTTAACTCAACGATTCTATCTCTGGTTCCTAAGAAGATGAACTCTCTTGAGATGCGGGACTTTAGGCCTATAGCCTGTTGCAATGTGATTTACAAGGTGGTCTCGAAAATAATTGCACATAGGCTAAAGCTGATCCTTCCGAGGCTTGTGTCTGAGAATCAGTCTGCGTTTGTTAAGGGTAGGCTTCTGATGGAAAACGTTCTCTTAGCGTCTGAGCTTGTTAAGGATTATCATAAGGATGCAGTCTCTCCTCGTTGTGTGATGAAGCTGGATATATCGAAGGCTTTTGATTCAGTGCAGTGGGAATTTGTACTTCAGAGTCTTGAAGCAGTAGGTATGCCGAATAAATTCATTCACTGGATTCCCCTCTGTATTTCTACTCCTTCTTTTTCGGTCCAAGTTAACGGAGAGCTGGCAGGTTATTTTCAGAGCAAAAGAGGATTGAGACAAGGATGTTCTCTTTCACCATACTTATTTGTGTTATGCATGAATGTTCTGTCCCGAAAAATTGATAGAGCTGCAAGAGATAAGATTTTCAAGTTTCATCCGAGTTGTCAAGCCCTTTCGCTTACGCATTTGTGTTTTGCGGACGATCTCATGGTTTTTGTGGAAGGCACTAAGGATTCAATTGAAGGAGTTCTTACGGTCTTCGAAGGGTTTAAAGAATGGTCTGGTTTGAGTATAAGTATTGAGAAGTCGACTGTTTATATGGCGGGTGTTAAGGTGGAAGAGAAGAGTAGAATTCTGGAGAACTTTCCATTTGCAGAGGGGTCTCTGCCGGTTAGATATCTAGGATTACCGCTTATGACTCAAGCTATGAGAAGACAAGACTATTTGCCGTTGGTGGAGAGGGTGAGAAGTAAGATCAGTACCTGGACGAGTAGGTATCTGTCTTATGCTGGCAGACTTCAATTAATCTGTTCAGTTCTTATGAGCATAATCAACTTCTGGGCTGGTGTGTTTCGTCTACCTAGTAAGTGCATGAAGGAGTTGGAGCAATTATGCTATGCTTTTCTATGGACTGGACCTGACTTGAAATCTACTGGAGCTAAAGTTTCTTGGAAGGAAATTTGTAAACCAAAATGTGAGAGGGGTTTGGGGATTAGGGCACTCAAGGAAGTAAATTTAGTCTATGGACTTAAGTTGATATGGAGATTTCTAACGGGAGTGTCGTTATGGGGAAAATGGATCAACGGCTATCTTCTAAAGAGGAAAAATTTCTGGGCAGTGAAAGTGCAACCCAATGTGGGTTCTTGGATGTGGAGGAAGATGTTTAAATTGCGAGAAACTGCTAAAAGGTTTTACAAAATGGAGATAGGAGATGGTTGTCAAATATCATTCATGTATGACTGTTGGTTAGATAAGGGTGTGATGGTTGATCTGTTGGGAGAAAGGGGTTCAGTAGATATGGGTATAAGGAAAGAAGCATCTCTTGCAGAAGCAGCTCTGAGGTTCAGAAGAAGAAGAAGACATCGTGTGGAGGTCCTAAATGATATAGAAAATGAACTAGATTGGGCTAGAGCAAAGCTTTGTAACGATAGGACACTACAAGAAATATGAGTATTGATAGCAGTTCGCGGTAGCACGAATTCACCAACTGCTATTAAAAGTGTCAAAAACTGGATCTTAACTCTATCGTAGCATTTAATCGACGCTATCCAGAATTTTCATTAAGCGGGAAATCAAAAACCCATTTTAGAACCATTTTTTTAGGTAACACTTAGAAACCGCCAACACTTACCAAAATTTTGGTTTTGACATTAATTTTATTTGTTTTTGGGAAAATTGTTTTTTTTTTGCTAAGCGCTTTCTTCCTTCCAACAAAAAAAAAATCATTCATCGAGGCTTGTCTACAAAAAATCATTCATCATTCATCATTCATCATTCATCATTCAGTTCGTTTCACTCAATCAATTGATCTCAAATCCAGACTCGGCACAACTCCGGCGAGTTTCCCCACCTCTTCCGTTCTCAATCCAGTGACGCTTCTATCCGACAATCCTAACCCTATCTATTCTCTCTGCTTCTGCGAAACCCTAGATGTTGGAGGGGAAGAAGACCTGCTACTCTTCAATGGCGGAAGAAGAGAACACTAATGCTATCCGGGTCTCAGAAGACGAGAAGTATGGGTTTAAATAGATAAAGCTAATCGGGGCAAGTGACGAACCTGTAGACGGTAAAACTTCCTCTGCCTCTCTCTCTCTCTGTCTCTGTTGAATCCAATCTCATCTATATTTCTCCATCGCTGCTTCTGCGTCTTTCTCAAGTTCTGTCGCTTCTTCTTCGTCAGTATGAGTTTTCTGTTAACAAAGTAAGCTTTCTTTGATTCATGGACTCTAGAGGTCGTCAATGTCTGCGTCTTTTGTTACCAAAGTAAGCTTTGTTTGATAGCAGCAAGTCCAATTTCAGAGTAAAGATTGAATCTTTGATCTGCTCTTTTGATATAATCACACGATTCATGAGGATAAGTTGCAGGAATCTATAGCTTTGTCATGAGTTTGGTGGGCGTTCATGATATACTTAACATAATTAAAAGTTTTTTTTTTCTTCAGGTCTATATTGAATATTGTAACAATGGTAATGTTGTGGAGGTGACTGGCAGCTTCAATGGCTGGAAACACTGAGTGGGACTGGAACTTGAAACATCCAAGTCAGTCGGGTCAGTATTGAGTCCTGACTCTTTTTAACATTTTACCTTTTAAAGCTTAGATCTTTAAATGCATTAGCTTTTGAATCATTTGATTAGGAACTTGGCAAGTGGTAATAACTGTTTTTACAGGTCGAGGCAGAGAAGGGTGTGCCTAGAGATGATCAGCTGGTGCTGAAACGACACACCAGTGCTTGTAGTGCTTCTTGGATTATTACTCACGTTCTGTTTGGTGGTTTGCCTTTTCCTTGTGTGAGAAAGTGGGGTTATGTGGTGCTTGAGCAATCCATATTTGTCCAGGGTATGCATTGAAGCGAGACGTGAGCTTCTGCAACGAGAGGCGTTAGCAGTTAGATATTTTGTGAAAACATTGATGTCATATAAGGCTTGTTTTGGTTAATGTAATAGTACTTTTTATGTATTTTTAGATAATTTATGCAATAAAAAGGTTAAATGTATTTTTTGGATAATTTATGTTTAAAAATTAAGTTATCATTTCTATTTTATAATTTTAGGGATATATAATTTTAACAAAGTGACTAGATAGATTTATTTTTAACCCCTAAACCCTATTTATATTTTTAACCCCTAATTATAATCATAAAATTTAAACTTTAAAATTTTCTATGAAAATACAGTTCAATGTAAATATACTAATGCAACCTAGATCTATCTAATACCCTAAATCTAATACCCTAAACCCTAAAATTTAAACTTAAATGATATACTAAATAAAATACTTTCAGATTTTTAAATCCAAAATTTAAACTTAAACCTTTAAAAGTAATATGATAAAAAATCCAACACTAATAATAAATTAGAAAAAACAAAAAACATTTTTTTACATCAAATTCTAAACCCTAAACATGCCCTAAACCCTAACTACATATCTCAAACCATATATCTTAAATTCCGTTTTATACATAAATCTTCTACTTTAAACATTTTAATCTAAAACACTCAAATTATATATCATACAGAAATATTGAACTTTAAACATTATAATACAAACCCTACTTATAACTCCAAATCTTATATCATATTCCAAATTCTATATAACAGATATTAAATCATAACATTTTAAATTTATAACGCTTATTTTATACTAAATAATGAAATTATACAAACTATGAAAATTGAATACTTATTCCTAAATCTTAACCCTAGTCCCTAAAAATATAATCTCAAATTTAAACTATAAACACCAAAGACTATATCTTAAATCTGCACCCTAAATTTAAAACCCTAAACTACATACCTCAAAACACTATATTCCAAACCATAAATTCACTAATCATTTTGTTAATTTTATATCATTAGTTTTATAAAACTTAAATGAATAACTAAATTGTTATATAAAAATTAGTCAAAATATGATTATAATTACTCAAATGATATCTATCAAAAATTTTAAAACCAAAATCTTCATATAACATTAAAATCAAAATATAACCATTAAAAACTTGTAATTATTCAACATGTCTAAGCTTTTATTCAGAATCTCGAAATTTAAATTGCAATTTTATTACTTTCTATAGATTATGCACTTTAATAATTAAACTAAATAACAAAATAGTAAAACCCAAAAGAAACACTAAAGCTTTAGTTAAAAAAAACACTAAAGTAATTGTCAATCCGTAAACTTCTTTCTCATTGGTCTCTCATAGAAGGGCAAGGATTACCATTTATTAGATCACAGCCGTCCATTATTCATCATCCAACGGACACAAACAAAGAATAGAGAAGAAAGAAAGCAATCCTAGTGATTCTTTCCTATTGGCTAATACAAGAAAGTGGAGATAACTTCTTTTCTTAATCTTAACCGTTGATGAATTTGATCTAAGGGACATAAACACTTGCTTTTTTTTTACTCTCTCTATCTCTGCTCCTCTCATCTCCTACTTGTCGTAAACCTGAAAAAAAAAATCAAAGCTCTTTTCTTCTTCTCTGGAATAAACCCTAAGAAACCCAGAAAAATTCTCCATCTTTTACGAAGAACTTCACTTCTCACCTCATTGATTCATGTCTCAAGCCCAAGCGAATCTCCAATCAAAACAGAATCTGACATCGACTAAGCCATCAAGTAAGTTCCTCACCAGGGCTCCAATTAGGGTTTAGATTCGTAATCTCTAGTCTGTCCTTTTGATCGATTTGGTCCTTTTGATTCGTTTTTTCAGAGGTAGTGAATGATGACGACGAGGTTTCGTTTGAATCTTTTTTTGTATATGTTTTAAAACTCAGATTCACGGATAAGCAGAAGATGAAAAACAGCAGGAGACGGAGAGAAGAGGCGGAAGCAGAAGAATCAGCAAATACGGAGAAGTTTCAAAGATGGAGGTTGTGGCGGCGGAGGAGGCAGAGCGGAGGAAGCAGTGCGGAGGAGGCGAAGCAGTTGGCGATTTTTTTTTTTAGATCTAGTTTCTAAACCCGGTTTGTATGTAAACCGGTTTAATTTGTAAACCAAAATTGTAATCTGGTTTAATTTATAAACTGAAATCAGTTAAACCAAATTTTTAAGATAAACCGAAATCATTTATAAATGGATTTAATTTATTTATCGAAATCAGTTGTAAATCAATTTTCAATATATAATCAGATTAAATCTCAAAATTAATAATAACAATCAATTTAATTATATATTTGTCAGAAAAATATTAATTTTCTTTTATTTTCTTAGCATTGAATATATGTTATTATAAATTACTTTATAACGAAATAAAAATGCCATAGAAAATAACGTAATAGCTAAAATAAGTGGCTATTAAAACCGTTTAGTATAGTACATAATAAACGCTATAGTATATCTACTTTTTATAGCACACAAAAATACGCTATGGTAGGGGAGGGGGTCTACCATAGCTGCGGCTGTCAGAGCGTTTACAAAAACGCTACGAAAACCCTATGGTAGCGTTTTTCGTGTGCTACTAATACCGATTTTTCTTGTAGTGGGAGAGATGTCAGTACTTGGAAAGGGAGATCGAGCTATAAGACAAAGTTCTATACTCAGGAAACTTGGTGGAACATGAGAGATTCCTCGGCTCAAGTTAACTGGACTCGATGTGTTTGGTTTCCTATGGTTACTCCAAGATTTGCGTTCATAGCCTGGCTTGCGTTGCAAAATAGACTCTCGACAATGGATAGGATCTCAAATTGGTGTCAAGCTGATACCACTTGTGTTCTTTGCAAAAAGGAGGTGCAGTCTCGGAACCATTTATTTTTCAAATGCTCTTATTCTGCTCATCTTTGGAGTTATCTTACTGGAGGCATGTTGGGGGTTCATTATTCGGAGGATTGGTCATCGATTATCACACTTATAACAGGAGGTTCTCTTGATAGAAGGAAGCTTTATTGTGTCAGATATGCTTTTCATGCAGCTGTTTATGCGATTTGGAGGGAGAGAAATGGAGTGAAGCATGGGGAGAAGGTTTTAGCAATGTCTGTTCTAAAGAAGCTTACAGAGAAGGGAGTAAGAAACAAGCTCGGTCTAGTGGACAAGAAGGGTAGGAGGGGGATGGAGAACGTTCTCCAGTTCTGGTTTCAAATGAGAGGTTAAATTCTCTACTTTAGAGCCACTGCTTGTGTTGTGAGGGTTCTTTGGTCTGTTGAGGTGGGTTTCTTGGTTGGAGTTTTATCTGGTGTTTGTCCCCTAGTTATGAGTCTTCTTACTCTTTTTCCTCATTAGAGTTTTGTCCCAATTTGGATTTTTTCTAATGTGGGTTTTAATGAGGAGAAGCTCATAGCATTCCCAAGCTTGTATTGTCTTGGTCAAGCTTGTGGGG
This sequence comes from Raphanus sativus, assembly GCF_000801105.2. Taxonomy (NCBI): domain Eukaryota; kingdom Viridiplantae; phylum Streptophyta; class Magnoliopsida; order Brassicales; family Brassicaceae; genus Raphanus; species Raphanus sativus. The sequence goes on along the minus strand of NC_079514.1, from coordinate 33,791,206 downwards.
GTTTTTGGGAGTCTTATTGGTTTTCTTAAAGGGGTTTGTTCTTGGGTTGCTTTTATTTTCTTGTAGCAAAAGTAAATAGGTTTACACTTGTTGTAATAAGGCTTTTTTGATTAACAAAATTTAACATTTATTCAAAAAAAAAAAATATGTTGGCAACATCACAATCGGGTTTAATTGAACTTAAGCTAAGTTAATAGGGGCAATCCGTAATTTATGAAACTTAATAGATTTTATTGATTTTATTAATAAATTTAATAATTATTAAACTTAATTAAATTAATAATCTATTAAACTTAATAAACTTAACAAAAATAATAGATTTTAACTTAATAAAATTATTAAACTTAATAAAATTACAAATTATTAAACTTAATAAACATAATAAATAACTTAATAAAATTATTAAAATTATTAAATTTATTAAACTTAATAAGTTTATTAAACTTAATAAATTTAATAAACTTGATTGATTTTATTAATAAACTCAATAATTATTTAAAATTAATAAAATTATAATTTATTAAACTTAAGGAAAGTTTTTAACAGATTTATTCAATTTATTAAATTTATTAAATTTTTCCTGAAGTTTAATAAATTATAAATTTATTAAGTTTAAATAATTATTAAGTTTATTAATAAAATCAATCAAGTTTATTTAATTTAAGTTTAATAATATATTGAACTTAAGGAAAAAGTTATTATATTTATTAAATTTATTAAAAATATTTCCTGAAGTTTAATAAATTATAATTTTATCAAGTTTAAATAATTATTAAGTTTATTTATAAAATCAATCAAGTTTATTAAATTTATTAATTTTAATAAACTTATTAAGTTTAAAAAAATAATAAGTTTAAAAATGGTACTGTTATTAAGTTAAAAATATTATTATGTTTATTAAGTTTATTAAGTTTAATAAATTTGTAATTTTATTAAGTTTAATAATTTTATTATGTTAAAAATTATTATGTTTGTTAAGTTTATTAAGTTTAATAAATTAGTAATTTTCTTAAGTTTAATAATTATTAAGTTTATTAATAAAATCAATTAAATTTATTAAGTTTCATAAATTACGGATTACTCCCATTAACTTATCTTACGATCAATTAAACTCGGTTGTGATGTTGCCAACATATTATCATTTATTTCGTACATGTGGCATGTATTAATATAAACTTCGTGTAGTTATTAACACATTTTGATATTTTTGATGGTTTCCACCATATTAGTGTAAACTTCATGTAGCGAGAAAACTTTTTTCCTATAATGAACTAACTAATAAAAAGTGCTTCATGTTTGCATGTGATAAGTCAAACTGACAATTCACTGAACGTGAAGATGAAAAGGTATTGAAGATTTGAAGGTGCTCATGCGAGGCCTGATCCACTGCTTTCATTTTGCACACTGAAAATGATTTAGAGTCAAGAAAAGGCCGTGTTGATCATCTGGAGAAAGAGGAGGGTTCACATCTTTTCATTAGGCGAGAAAGTAGTTTAATACTCTATAAATTACATGTTCAATGGACCCAACATCCGACTCGATGACTACAAACCTGAATCGATATATGAACCCGAGCAAGATAATTTTTTTTTAACTCGCCATCTTCATCAATGGAAGAGGAGGGTTCACATCTTTTCATTATATTCCGTAATTTTTTTTCCACTACAAAAAATATTTAAGAAAAATAAAACTATAGATTATTTTTTGGATTTAATTACACCACCCAAACAGACACTTCCATCTCATTTTAGTTCTTTTTTTTTCAAGTTCTAAGGCACTTGTGAAGTCTTTGTTCTCAGCTGTTTTATAATCTGGATGACAGAGAGCCAACAAAAAAACATCACCAGTCCTGTTCTTTATGTGAACGCTGCGAAGCGACAACGGCCGAAAACCACACGGCAAACACACAGCAAAGCTCACAACACTGATAAAACAACGCCAGCCTGTTTTTCTTAACACTGCGGCTGATTGTGAAAAGTAAAAAGAACGCTGATATTTTGTACTCCCGGCAATTCACTAGCGACCATTTTAATTTTTTGTGGCGTTAAATTTACTTCCATAGCAGTGTTTTTTTCTTTTTCGCTAGGTTGGCGTTCACGAGAAGAACAGGCCTACCATCACATTTCCCCAGCTTGAACGCTGTATTTCGTTTAATAGGAAACTTAGCTTTCTAGTGAACGTATTAAACCCCCCCACAACACATCATATTTGAGCGGCATAATTGCAACTTTCAGGCCTAAAAGACATGCCCAGAATTTCCTGCAAACAAATGCATGAGCTATGTAAAAGTTCTGATCAGGAATACGATCGATTTATGTGTTTCTAACTTTTATTTTTTTTTAACATCAACGTTTTCTTTTTCTTAAGAAATCTTAAATAATGACATTTATTTATGTGAAAAATTGTTCATTATTTTGTTGCAAATAAACATGTAAGCTGTAACATTTTTGTACTAACAATGTTTTAATATAATCTGCTCAATTTCAGAAAAATGTTTACGATGGTTATTTTGTAATGAAAGAAAATATATTTATAATGTCAATCAACGAAATGCCTACATATTTTATATTTTCTTTATAATTACTGTATATGTTGTGGTCGTCCACATTTGATTAATAATTGAGAAGTTGAAACAAACTAGTGTAGTACCCCTCTTGGATTATTGTACAGATTACTGAATTAGTATCACATACAAAAAGAAAACACATGTTTTTCTTTTTACTTTTTGTGAAATACTACAAAAAATGAGAAACTTCTAACCAAATCAAGTTAAGAAAAGAACCGAAAACGTAACTCATATATATGATTTTTGTGGCGATCTGTATAAAGTTGATGTTAATGCTGATATAAATGTGTGATAGTGTGGTCTAAGAGACAACTCATTTTCACCGTTTGTGGTAAGGTGGGTTTGTTTTCATAGTGGTTAAGTGATCGGATGCTAGCTTGATAAGGTGACGTAGGTTCCAAATGAGTGGTCTAGGTGATACTATATCTTCACCCTTAGAAGTTAGATCACGAGTGGTTAAAACCTCTGTTGAGGCAATGTGGTTAGAATTTGATTGTACTAATTAATCTCTTTGGTCAATGAAGAAATTGATGATTGAGTTAAAAAAGGAGTCAGTGCGTGAAAAGATAAAGTCTACGACGTCATTCATAGGTTGTCCGGGATATATCACGATATTCATCAGATCCCAAACATTCACAATTAAGTTCGCTAATTAAGGGACTAAATTCACTAGATAAAACTACTACTCTGTTAAAATAGAAGTACTCATTGAAAGAAACATTATTTCTTGTGTTATTCACATAATATGCCATTGAATCAAGCATGAAGTGAAGAGAATGGTGATAATACATGTCAAAATTGACAAGAAAGAGCCCTAGAGTAATTTCTATGTGTTTGCAAAAGAGACTGCCAGTTCAGCTATTCTTAGCTTTCCCAAAAGGTGTTGTAGACATCACAGATCAACAGAGGTGTTAGAAAAATATGGGTGAATTCTCTCCAAATATTTTTAATCTGTCAGAATAATTAGTTCATCTGACCTCTTTTTTTTGCATTTACTTTTGTTTCTCTAAATTTGACACATATACTATAGACGTTGCAACTCCTCTGTGAGGTCTAAAGATATATCTATTTTGGCACCATAGTACTTACGTTATCTACTGAGTCACATTCATGATTAATTGTTTGTGTTTTGACTAAAAACATTTGCTGCTCTTAAAATGTTAAATGCAGAACATTGTCGGCATACAGTTGAATCTTAATCTGTCCAAATTTCTTCTGCATATGCTGTATATGGATAAGCTCATCTACTATGCAGGTTAAATCCATCTCAATATAATCTTCATCTTATACTTATAGTGTTTTCTTCTTCATCATCTAAATTAATTTAACTGCTATGCTTGAAATTAGTTTATTTGTCGATTGTTTGTGCCAGTTAAATGGTTTGAGAGAACTCAAGATTAATGAACACAACATATCTATATACTATGGAAATGATAAACATTATTCTGTGTTAAGAATTTTGAAGCTGACTTGTGGACGATTTTTGAGCATCTTATACTCTAGAATAATCTATTTTACTAGGATGATTCGAATAAGAGGATCTCCTCACTTAAATTTCTGGTTCGGTGTGAGAACTGATTTGATGTTTCCCCACATATAGTTACCTTTTGTGCCTGATGAAGCAAAATCACGGCATAACTTGGCACTGCAAATGTCAGCATATTGGCAAGACATCCTTGCTTCAGAAACAGGTATGTTATTGGCCCTCACTTTGGAAGCATGTATTTTATGATGGTATGCAACTTTACAAATCCACACGAACATAGAAACATTACAAACTTGATCTCATGTCTTTAAGTCTCAAAATATCAAAAATGAATAAAACAAGAAATTCATTGAGTTTTAGGTTTTTTAATAAAATAAATATCAAACATGTGGACCTGTTTATTTTATTTTTCAAAAATATATATTATAAATTATTGTTGTTGTATATTTGTAAATTAGTTTATGTTATATAATATTTGGAGCTGTTTTTTGTAACTCTCTTATCTATTTAGTGGATTGCTTTGCTGGTTGTGGTTGTTGGGTTTTTTGGAACCCTCTCATCTATGTAAAAAAACTTTAGTACTCGAATAATTAATTTAATTGTGGTTAATGGGTCGGAACTCAGAAAATAAAACATATGGCTTAATAGTTTTGAGTTTTGACTCGGATTCAAATCCTCAAATGCTTGTTTTAGAGAAAATAGTTATGGTGTTCAAAAATGATTTGGTTTTATGTGGGCCTACTAATAAACCATGTTCTCATTGGTATCCCATGAACTATGAAGTATGAACTATTTGTATAGGCTAAGGCCCTAAATGGTAACACTTAAAAAAAAATCGGTATGATAAGCTAGGTTCATTTATTTAAGGGATCCCTCTATTTAATTATGCCTAACACCTTTTTTTTTGGTAAAATGTTAAATATGCCAACACCATTTGCTTACCCGTCGGGACTGTCTCTCGAAATTTTATTTTTTGTCGATTTGTCCGATTTTTTTTTAAACTTTTCAACCTTATCTGCGACTAATCTAGTTTTCTATCTTCTACTATTGTTTAATCTAAAGTTATAATGAAAACCAAATGATTCAGGATTCAGCATTAACGAAGGGTAAAAAACTGACCTAAAAAAAGACAAAGTGAAACAAAATGTACGCAAGTGTCCTAAAAGAATTGGACTTTTGGATACCTATTCGGGTTTGACTCGGGTATATTCGGGTTTCCGGTTTTTTGAGTCAAAAATTTAAAATCTTAAACTATTTCTAAATTTTGGTTCGGGTTGGATTCGAATCTTTGTGTTCGGTTCGAATTCGGATAACATATTTAAATTATTTAAAATTTCATTATATACTTTAAATTTTTCAAAATCTATAAACAAAATAAAATATCTTATATAAATTGAATAACATCTCTTAAAATGCCTAAACTTAACATATAAATTGATTCTAATTGAATATTTTGATAGAAAGTCTATATATATTTAAAATATTTTTGGTGTTTCGAGCATACTTTTTAGCTATTTTAGACATTCAGTTTTGATTATTTGTATATATTTACAAGTATTTTAGACAATTTAAAAACATATTATATATTTTGGATGTTTTTAATATACGTTAAATCTTAAAGTAGTTAATATATTTATGTTTATAAATCTATTTCAGATATATTTGAGTATCCAAAATATTTCGGTTCGGAGCAGATTCTTTAAATCTCAAAATTTTGAATCTATTAGATATTTAATCAATTTCGGTTCAAATTCGATATTACCTTTTCGGATCATATTTGATTTGGTTCTTGAGATTTTTTGCCTAGGCCTACGTTTTATAGTTGCCGGCTTTGTATCCGAATCTTATATATTTGTTTTAAGTTTATCAATGAAAATTTTGACGGGATAAAAAAGAATTTAAGATGAAGAAGGGTCAAAAAGAGACCAAAGTTGAAACAGAAATGCAAACGTGGCCGAGGTGGTTACTGGTTCTAACTGGTCTTTGCCTCATCCACGGTCCCAACAGGAAGTTGATCTTCATATATATATCACCACTATTACTCTTCCTCTTCCAACTGATATTGCTGATTCTTATGATTGGATTGCTGATGATATGTCTGTTAACGTTTTTAGGTCTAGTAACACTTGGGAAGCTTTGAAACCGCGACACGTACCACAGGATTGGTATGATATCGTCTGGTTTAAAGGATCACTGCCGAAGCACGCTTTTACAATGTGGATTGCCAATTATGATAAGCTACCAACAAAGGCAAGACTAGCTTCATGGGGAGTACCTGTCTCACCGTTGTGCTCTTTCTGCTCCAAGGAAGAAGAGTCCAGAGATCATCTACTGCTATCATGCGATTACAGCCAGCAAGTTTGGAGTGAAGTCTTTGCTAGATGTCAACCTCCGGCCTCCACTTTTACAAAATGGGCGGAGCTGCTCTCATGGATTCGACATCCTCGATCCAAGCGGGCTGCTCTGCTCAGAAAATTGGCAGCGCAAACGGTGGTCTTCCATCTTTGGAAGCAGCGAAACAATCTCAATCACAACCAGATATCACTCCTGCCGATAGATGTTTTCAAGAATGTTGACAGGGAGCTGAAGAATATCATCTCTTCTATGAGAGAGACTAAAAGCTTCAAGAACCTAATGGTGAAGTGGATTCGGTAGACAAGTCTACTGTTTTTGTGCTTTATAAAATGTTGCATCTTGTTTTTTTTTCTTTTTTGCCAAGATGTTTCAGAACCAAAAAATTACTCCTGTAAAATCTTCATTTTCATATATGATATTTAAAGTTTAGCAAAAAAAAAAAAAAAAGACCAAAGTGGACAAAAGGACACGTAGGTGTCTCAAAGGTTTAAATCCAATTTGTTTCGTTCTTCACAAAACTCCAACCGTATCACATGTTCGAACTTCGAACACATGAACTCGACAAGTTCTCTTCTGCCACCTTTTTTTTTCTTTTTTCTTTTGTAAACTGACCCTTTTTTTTCTTCTGCCACCTTTTTTTTCCTTATGCAAAAAACACATGATTACGTTAATCGAGATTTCTCTAACATTTTATACAATTTATGCAGTACTCAAGTCAATTTGGTGTATGCATTAGCGGTCCAAATAACTCTTTGGTGTATGCATTAGCGGTCCAAATAACCCGCGGACCAATTTACTCGAGAATTTAATTATTTGTAAATTGTTTTTCTTTCAAAATTAGCTAATCGTTTATTTGTATCCATTTTTCAATAAGATTTTGTTCATAATTATCTTTTTCATTCATTATCAATCCATTTTTATTGCTTATATAACTTTGTAAGATTCGTCATTGTTACTTTTACTTGAATTTCTTTCAGCATATTTACTAATATTTTTTAGATCAGTCAAAAACTTTATTTCTTCTGTTTAACCATTATCAGTTTTTTTCTATATCCTGACTTCAAAGAAGTAGTTTAGAATAGTCACATGTTACCACGTATCGGTCATATGTCCCTATCGATACCGAAATGTAACTTTCCAGTAACTGGGACTCGAAATATATGTTTTCAACTTTTTTTCGCTGAAATATTTGTCAACTTTCTAACTTTCTTATAAACTGAAAAGGGATTACATCTGATCACACTGGTCATCATCTTATTACATAATTTTGATTTGTTTCTCCAGCCTTTTGTCATTTGATCAGTAGGAGTTACAAACTTTCTGGGAATAAAGTAAAAAGTGTAACCACGGTTATTAGTAGATAACAGAACAGTGTCTGGAGCAAATATTGTTGCTTCTGAGCAACTCTTTGAAAGTTTGGTTCCCGGTTGTAAAAGCTGGAGAATTTCTTTCTCCAATTGATTGCTATCACAGAGAAAGGCTATCTTTCTCTTTAAGATAATGGAATACAGTATAAACTCTTATGTATTTACGTAGTTAAATATATTTTTTCTTTAAAATAAAATTAGAATAATATGATTTGTATTCGGAGTTCATTCATTAATCATTATTTTAATAAAAAATTGCTAGAATTAGAATTTTCTCCATTTTTAACAAATATCTAAATTAGTTTTTAGAATTTAATTTGGGTTTAATTAATATTTTAAGTTAATTTTCCAAAAAAAAATTAATAATTTTAAGTTGAAAAAGATCCCCTTTCCTTTGTCGTAGAAGCTATGGTCAAACACGACATCTTTGGTCCCATATCTTTATTCTTCTTTGACCATTTAACACGTCCCATCTCCTTTACCCAACTTTTAAATTTGACCCCAAGCTTTCTCTTTTTTTTTTGCCTAAAATAAAAATAAACTCTTCAAACTGCAATCAGCCATTCAAATTGCGATATGTCAGAATTCAGATGATGAATCAAAACTTAAAAAAACAAAGAGCAAAAATCAACTAATATGAATCGAATTTTAACTTAGCTAAAACTTTTATGTTCCGCAGAAGGTTTTTGATTACATGAGTCATAGTTTCAGTAATCTAAAACAGAATTAAAAGAGAAGCAACTCCACTAAAGATCTAATTTTATTTCATATGCCTTAAAAGATTTTTTTCTTCAAGACGACTCCAAAATGAGATCGGCTACGGAGGCGCCGGCGAGATCAGCGGCGGACAGAGAATGATTATGATCTGCTTCGTATGTAACGATTAACATGGACGAATCATCCGCTGCTCGCTCCACGTGTTTACGAGCTGGACAACCTCTTACGCTACTGCACTTGTAATATCCTCTGTTTTTGTCAAAATCAAGAAACAGAGTCAGTACCGTGTCCAGCAAGTTTCGATCTTTACAAAAACTGAATCTTATTAAGTACCTTGGATGTGGAGAGCCTTTGATTGGTTTCTGTCCGTATTTTCTCCATGAATAATCGTCTGGAGGTACATCGGACATTTTAGCACTTATCGCCGGAACCCTAATTACCCTCCTCTGTTTTGTCTTTCTGTAGCAGACAAGAAAACCGTTTAGATCGAATCTATTACGACAAGACATAAACTTTGAAGTGTCGGAACGTCGAATCTTGTAATATAATACCTTTTCTTGGAGCAATGGCAACGACCGGAGGAAGCAGAGGCGCATTTTCCGGCGATATGATTCTCTGAGTTACATTTTCTCTTCGTTGATTTGGAGAAAGAAGAAACTGTTGTGGAGAGGCTCTGAGTACCAAACGGCGCCGTTTCAGAAGGACGGTGATGATGTGAAGAAACTGTTGCGGAGAAGCTTTGAGTACCAAGCGGCGCCGTTTCAGAAGGACGGTGGTGGTGTTTCATGTGCTCGGACTCCGTCGTTACGGAGGAGAGAGAAGAGAAATCGATCGTCTTAAACGGTGAAGAAAACGAACCTATACGGATCGGCGGCGGAGCTTGAAACGGCGTCGGTTTGATTTCTTGAATTGGTGAAATAACCGGAGCGCGTCTAAACCGGGCGTGTCCGGTTCGAGTACGATCTAAGAGAGATATGACTCTTTTGAACTTGGAGACGGCAGCGTCCGCAGTCGTATTACGAGCTAGTTCAAGATCGGTGATGGCCGCGGAGGAGGAAGAAGATGGTTCGTTGGAGTTAAAGCTCTCATGAGACATTAAACCGATAAAATTCTCCATACTTTTGAGCCCTGAAGCTGCTGCTTCTTGAACGGCGAAGCTGTCGACTCCCACGCCGGAGATGTAGTTTCTAGTCATGAGCTCCACCGCCATAAAAGCTCTCTCTACAAGAAGAAGAATCGAGAGAGAGAGAGAGAGAGAAGACTTGTGGACTTTTGAGGTTTGGAGGGACTAATAAGTAAGAGGAGAAAAAAAAACAAAATTAGAAAAAGATGGTTAGGTGGCTGACTAATGTGTCACGTTAGACTTTTCTAATTAATAAGGTTTGATTCTTTGCTTCTCTTTAATGTCTTAAGGATTAAGAAGTCAGTTTCCTTTTATGTTATACTATTAGTCAATATTTGTCAAAATTAGAAGGATATTAAATCACAGTAGTTTTTGATCTGACTTCAAAACGCAAATTATGTTTTGTTGGTAAAACTTTTATTTAAATAAAATTATAGTTCCTATAATTTATAACTATAGTTCCTATAATTTATAACTATAGTTTATACATGATTTATATTTTAACTTCGTTTTAGAAAATATTTTAAGAAAGCTCAATTCTGTAATTGGTCATTTGTTTTTTTAATTCGTTTTCTATTGTTTTTAGTTTGTTAATAATCTGTTTAAATATTTTATAATAGAACAGAACTAATATATTTTATATTAGATTAATATGAATGAGTTGCAAAGAAACATATATTTTGATGGAGTAATAGACCACATACTATTCTAATTAAACTAGAAGTATTGTCCGCATATACAGACATAATTATTTTGCGAAATATTTATTAGTTTATATGTTATTAATTCAAAAACCATTATGAAAATTTATTATTTATATTGTTAGTTAATATTACTAATATAAATTATTTTTTAAGTATATAATAAATTTGCATAATAGTATTAGATATAGATAGACTGTTTTATATCTTATCTTTACATTTTATAATAGAAATAATTATTTTAAGATAGCAACTTAAATTTATTATTTATATTTTCAAAAAATAAATAAATTATTTACATAAATGAAAAAATTATCATTAAAATATATAGGGCCATATATATATATTATTTTATTAAAAGTATGGAAACACTAACATATTAGAAATATTTTAGAAAATATTTATATAAAAATGTTTTTGTTTGATTAATATTTAATTATAAAAAATTATAACTTAATTTTTTTTTACTTTTATAATGGAAACAATTATTTTAAGATAACAATACAATATACATAAGAATTGTCTTATTTAAAAAGAATTATTATTATTAATATAAATTCATTTTAATCATATAATAAATTCACAAATACTAGTTTTTTTTTTATACACTCACAAATAATAGTATAGATATTGATAAACTATTCTATATCTTATTCTTAATTTTTATAATATAAATAATTATTTTAATATAAAAACACAATATATAAGACTTATCTTATTTTTTAAAAATTAATATGATTAATATAAATTCGTTTTTATTATGTATAAAAATTCATTAAGGATATCATTAGATTTAACCACTCTAACTTTTAACGTGAGAACTCCGTTGCAAAATTTCACTTCACAAATAATAGTATAGAAAAATAGATTAAAATTAATTTTTTTTTCTTAATAGTATATTTTTCGTATTGAACCTGTTTTTTGTAGTTTTTTTTCTTTTCCAAGTTGCTAGTGATAGCAACTAACGATATTGATAAGATATCGTTGTTATTATTCATTGTAATGTTTATGCGGCTAGTGATTAATTAGTGTGTATAGTTGCTACTTTATCCGTTTTTGAATAAATGCCATGTCGATATTTTTAAAATAAATTAGAAAATAGCTGAATTATATGTAAATTGTTATCAATTTTATAACGAATAGTATTTGAGATAAATAAAATTATTTATAAAATCAATGCAATTTGTAATTAATTTTTAGCTGAAATAAATATAATTTGCATTAAAATTGTAAATGACAATTTTGTGTAACAAAGAAAAAATGTTGAAATATCACTTATTATGAAACAGAAGGAGTATATTTTTAGGTAAAAAAATATATTTAGGTAGTATAAAAATAAAGAAAATTTATCTTATTTAACTAAATTGAAATGTTACAATAAGGCTTTTAAAAATCTTCGTGTGATTAATTGCGGTGTTTTGGTTGTTACAAATAAACGAATAATAATTTAATCACTGTTGGTTGCAAATGCTCCATAAATTTTCTAATATTAGTAGTTAAAAAATTGGTTGATAGCTGTCGAAACTAATCTTGAAGTACATGTATGTTAAGTGTTTTTATTAACTAAAAATTCGGAGACAAAAGAAAAATCAAAATTTATTCACCTCTGATGTTTTCAACTTTCAACAGTCAAATAACTAAATTGATCAGTCTAAGTGGATCCCATGAATATGAATTTAGACACCAAAGAGTGCATGTAATTTTGACCCTTATCCTCTGTTAGATGAAGAATGCATGTGATTTCTTGGAAATGCAACACAGAATACATTTTTTGATGCAGACAAAAAATAAAAATTATGATAAGAGCATAAACCATAACGGACGAAAAGGAGAGAGAGAAAGGAGCAGTTGATGAGAGAGCAGCGGGTCAATCTTTGGTCGTCAACCATTAGATCTGATTTAGAAGTGGGACCCGGTTTTAACGTAATCGCAGAAGTTTTGTCCTCGCCAGCTTGGTGGATTGACCTTTCGTCAGCTTTCTCTTTGTAGATTTATTCATTATTTTCTTCATTTTACGTCTATTTTTTCTTGCTTCTTAATGATGTTAAAGTCTATTCGACTTTGGTCGTGTCTAGTTAGGGTGTCTTTGTTTCTGTGAGTTTCATTCTGGGCTTGTTTCTGTTAAATTAACGGTCTATGTCTTTGGAGTTGTATTTAACCAAAAAAAAAAAGTCTTTGGAGTTGTATATGTTTAACCGGCAGCTTATGTTTTTTGATTTGTACTTTGTACAATTGCTGGTTTTAATTTTGATTTGATGTATCTACGTTTTTAATTTATTAATGAAATCCAGATTATAAAGGAAATCATGTTTATTTTAAACAAAAGTCTGTACAGTAGTAGATTTGAACATATAGTTTTGCTGTTATTGTGAAAATGCTATCCAACCAAATGTTATGGTTAACGGTTATATTTAGGAGTATTTGTATTCAGTGAGTTGATTCAATGAATTAGGTTTGAATTGGCTGAACCAGTTTGGTGATGTAAGAACATGATTATCAGTGGGACAAAATTTGAGTCCCTCAGATTATTAAATTAGTATTAGTGATGTTAAGGACAAATGGAAGGACACTTGTAAATGTTTGGTTTATTGGTGGGACTTTGTTTAAGTCTTTAAGTAATTTTTTAATATTTTGATGTTTTTGTTTTTTTGAAATAACTTTTGTTACGATGGAGTTAGAGCTGCTGAGCTTGTGCCTATAGACCATGGTCTTTGCCTAACTGAATGTCTTGATGATCCTTATTTCTAATGGCTTAACTGGCCTCAAGCTTCTGTTCCATTCACTGAATGTCTTGATGATCCTTATTTCGAATGGCTTAAAAGGACATCATCTAAACAGAACCAAAACATCATCTAAACAGGACCACGCTTTGCTCAATCTGTATAGCTGAAAAAAAAATAGAAACAAGAAGAGTTGGCTCTGTTCTCAGTCCATGGTGTAAGACATCCCCGAGCAACCTCCTTGCTTGACACCAATCCTCAAGCACATAGAAACCTAGCTATAAGCAAGAACGAAACAAAGAAACCTACAAGCAAAGAACAAAACAGCATGCTGGAAACAAAAGGAACACAAACTCATACCAGACATCAAACCAAAGCAGTCAAACAATTAAAAGTTTTCATAGTAGAGTCTATTGATCAATCAAGCAGAAGTCAGAACCGTTAACAAATATGGAACCAAGAAAAGTAGAGAAACTAGACAAATCAAGAACCTTCAGGTGCACGAATATGCTCAAGTTTTTTGTTTAATTCACTAGCAAATTTAAATTTTTCATCTTCCATTCTCTTAACTCTTGTTTCTGCTTCCTGCATCATGTGTAAAAAGCACACCCCCACAATATATTAAACTCACCAAAAGTCTCAACTTTGAAACCAAATTGAAAGAAAGTGATAAACTCAATGAGCTTTGCTTGCTTGCTTGCCTGCCTCGACATGGCTTCTTGTGAACATGAACGCTCATGTTCAGCGAGACGAGTCATTGCTTGCTTCAAATCAGCAGACAAAGACACAACATTTCTTCTGAAACTCTGCTTCTTCTCACTCAGATCCTTCAACAGAAGATCATCTTCTGCCATTTTTTTTTCTGGATTGAACGAAGATCACGTGAGCCTTGTTTGCCAAATCTCGGATGATAATTAAGAATGTGAAATCAAATCTGTCCACAAGAATTAAACCACCCGTGAGTCCGATCAGTCCTCCCGTCACCATTGACGGTCCCTTGATCCCTGGCTTTAACCCGTACACATCATCAAAATCCAAATACAGCGACCAGGGCGCACTCCAACTAGATTGATTAACCATGAAAAAGGCAAAAGTGATAGAGAAGGATCAGATAGGTAGCCAACGGTGACGGAAACGCCGGTGATGGTGGTGCTCGGTGACGAAGAAGAAAAAAATCTAAAAAGAAGCGTAGAGAGAGAGAGAGAGAGAGAGAGAGAGAGAGAGAGAGAGAGAGAGAGAGAGAGAGAGAGAGAGAGAGAGAGAGAGAGAGAGAGAGAGGACGCGTTAAGGGCGCTTCTTATTTAGTTAACGTTCTTCCTTAATTTCGTTTTTTTATTTAATTTTATCTGCTTTAATGCTAAGAACCGTCGAATTGAGACCGATAATGATGGTCTAATATTGTAGGTTACTAATTTCACCGATGAATAAGCAAAAATGGAAGAACATTTGTTGAATTTTTATGAAAATAGTAGTTTTGAAACTAAGAAATAATTTAGATCAAAAGCTAAAACTCTAAGACCAAATAGGATTTAGATGTGGTAGAAGAAACCAGAATCCCCTTCAAACACACATAACTGTAAGGGGAGACATAATGCAGAAAACAAAGTTGCTATCCAAAAACCTGAAAAAAATCCTTAAATGGGTTTGATAAACACTTACGTGGTAAAATATTATTTTATACTTAAGCAACTATTATTAAGGTTTATAGATGTTAGTTTCTAAATAAAATATGTTGGAAAACAAATTTGAAATCAAAATAAAATATTTAGAGCCGGCCGCTACAAAAAAGAGAGTTGAGAAAATAAAGCACACACAAAACTTGACTGAAGAGACACTCAAAGTCAAAGACGGAAAGCTGACGAAACCTTTAGCACTATTTGTTCCTCCCAGAAACGTGTTCGATGTTTCTTTCCCTCCACCGAAAGTTCCTTCGCTCTATTTATTAATCCCTCCGTTTAGTTTATTTAGTAGAGGATATTTTGACTTTATGTATAAAGATTAAATATTTCATTTTTCTTTAAAAAATAATTTCTATTAATTCTAAAAATGATTGTAAAATCTAATTCGATACATAATTTTCAGTAAAATTAAAAATAATATCAAAATATCATTTATTTTAAAACAATAACTATTTTTTAAAATGTCATCTATTATAAAACGGAATGATTATCATTTTTTCCATTTTTGTCTACAGTTTACATCTTCATTATTGTTCACAAATTGATGTCACATTATTATCTCTTACATAACCGAATAACTTCTAAAGTAAAACTCTGAATATAAACTGTTATCAAAATAACTAACATCACATTTACACCCATATAACACAACTGTTATAAAAATACCTAATGTCGTCAATAAAACTTATATTCACTTGTATTATGTGAAATCATCAATATCAATACCAACATATCTCTTTGTTATATAGTGACAAGAGAGTGTGTTAACCCTGACCTAAAGCTGGTAAATCTAGGTTTCAGGCGCCAAATTAGAATAAAATTTTAGGAGCATCATAATTACAAAAAAAATTAGATGTGGTCTAGTGGTGGTGTACCTCTTCACTAAGCATATAAACTTCAATTTCTAGAAGACACTACATAACTTCTTTGCTTTAGACAACAATTTATACTGGATTCGGCCTGACAAGAGGATACACAATATATACGTGTTATCGCTTTTTAATTTCATTTGTAAAATTATAAGAATATATTATTGTTTCCTTTTTAAAAAAAAATTTACTTGATTTCTGATTTTTTTAGTTTCGATTATTAAAATATTCTATCTGAATTATTACTTAACAACTTAATAAGTACTAACGAAAAATATGAATATTATATAGATATCAGTCTACAAGCATTAGAGATTAGTCTAGACTTTTGTCCGAAATTCTTTGCTCTAACCTAGTAATTTTTATAATACAATTTGAGAAATC
This sequence comes from Raphanus sativus, assembly GCF_000801105.2. Lineage (NCBI taxonomy): Eukaryota > Viridiplantae > Streptophyta > Magnoliopsida > Brassicales > Brassicaceae > Raphanus > Raphanus sativus. The sequence goes on along the minus strand of NC_079514.1, from coordinate 33,775,239 downwards.
AAATTTTTATATATTTATCATAATTCTAAAAATAAAATTAAAAATTATTTTAGTGAACATAAAAAAATTATATCAAATTATCATTATTTTCTAATTTTACTTTTATTGTTCTTTATATTCTTTCTAGATAACATATATAATAAAAGAAAATATTTATCAAAGATAACATTTATAAATTTTTAAACGAAACTATATATTATAATTAATATGATTTTATAAATTGGAAAGTTCACTAAAAACAATCTTGATACTAAAAATAATAATCCTTTTAAAAAGCTTAAAAATATTTTCTTTATATCAAGCTCTTTTCTCAAATGATTTTAAAATAATTTAAATGATATAAACCAAATATATTTAATGAACTAAAATATGTTAGAATTATTATTACTAAGATGTTTTATTTATATTTTGCATAATATTATTTTCAAAAATTATTTTTGATTTAAACTTTCTTTATTTAGATATAAAACTACATAAATATAAATATATCTACAAAATTTAAATTAATAATTTACACATCAAAATTTACATTTTTAATTTTGTTTTTATTTTATTTATATTCTTACTAGATAACATATATAATAAAAAATAAAAATAAATATTATTGTAAACAGCTATATTTTAAAATATATAGTATACACAAAATGATTTCATAAAATAATTTATATACAAATTAAATTATCTATGGAAAATTATATAAACATATTTTATCATTTATTTTTAATGTAATGTGATAATTTGATATCATGTTGTGTTGCTATCATATAAAATTTATTTATTTATCACTTTATCTTAATGTTATATTATTAATTAAAAAAATATATTTAGTATGATATGAACTGTACATTGTCAAACTGAAAGAAAGTGTAAACATGAAATTTTCCCTACATCTTGTTATGTAATTGTTGAGTGATCAGAACCTCAACTTTTTCTTTCTGAAATTTAGTCCAAACAAATATTTGTCAAATTAACATAATTTTAATAAAATATACACTTACAAATGTAAGACAAAAAGTTAAACTCAACGAAACGAACAAAATTAAAATTGAGAATATTTAACCTAACTAAAACTTAAAAACAGTTGTATTTCAATTAAGAGGAGTTGTAATAATTCAATAGGTATAAAACTAGTATCCATATTTGTGCATGGAATTTCAAGATATTTATGGCTCTATATGCTATGCAAGTTGAAACATATTATCACTTTATTTTAATTTTTAAATATCTAATTATACATAATTTTATAAATGTATTTACAAACTTACAAAAATAAACATAATTAAAGGCAATTAAAATAAGGAAAATTATAATTTACCACAAATTATATATGGTTTTTCAAATTAATTTAGTGTATAACAGTTTTTCATAGAACAAAAAAAAATAAACTAACCCTCTTAAATAATTTAGAAATATTTAAAAATTATTTATAGATATTTATAAATCCAATCTCACCCTTTAATACACAAAGTTGCCAACTGTTTAATTAACTACTCGTTCCTCTAGATTCTGAGTTAGAGCATCTCCAAAAGACACTCTATAACGTCATATTTGAAGTTTTTTGTTCTCCAAAAAGAAACTTCAAAACTTCAAATTTGAAGTTTTTAGTAGTGAAACTTCAAATATAGAGTGTCACTACTCAAAACTTTTTGAAGTTTCACTTTTTATTTGCATTTTGATCCTTACAATTACATACTATATTTTATAATTCTTAGATATTTTGTTGTTTATCATTTTAATCTTAAGAAAAAAAAATCATATCTCATAATATTTCACATTTGTTTTCATAAATTTAAGTTTTACACATAAAACTAATTTTTTTTGACAATCACATAAAACTAAATAAAAATCCTAAAATAAGAAGTTTTAAGGTTTAAAAATATCTTTAGACTTCAAAAATGAAGTTTAAAAACATCTTTAAACTTCAAATATGAAGTTTTGCAAGTTTCAAAATAGAGTATTTTTTCTTGTAGTTTAATATTTAGTTATATATTTATATTTATAATTTATATATTTACTGTAAGATTTTATTAATTAATATGAGATATTTTTATATATGTGCTAGTTATTTATAATTTTTTATGAATTTATATTAGTTATAATAAATATAAAGACCTTATTGTAAAATATAAAGTTAGATTTGAAGTTTTCTTTTTGGAAAAAAATACTTTGAAACTTCAAATTTAGAGTTTTGAAAACTCTGAAATAAAGAGTCATTTTGGAAATGCTTATTCAAAGAAAGACTCTCTCAATCAAACTATAAACGTGTTCCTCATGAATTTCCGTAGTGGTGATTCTCACTGGTCATAGTTTTAGTTCAAGCCGTTTGTTTTCCATCCATTTAATAGATCTAATGGTCTTTGTTGTGCAATCTCGTTTACACATGACTCCTTTGTTTTGAGATTCGGTCACCGGAGATTCGGTATTTGACTCCCTCTTTTGAGATTCGGTCACCGGAGATACTTCATGTTTTGTCCAAAAATACTTTGCACATATAAAGTCCCTTCTTTCAAAACTAGGATGCATCAAAACGCTTGATTGTGGTTACGAAAGGGCCAAGTACAAAAAACATTATTCTCACTGACAAAAAACTGTATTAATAAGATACATTGTTTTCAGGTGAAACCAGTCCATAGTCAGGAGGATGATAAAAGAGCAACAACAAAAAAAACTTGTCTGAGACAGGCTACGAGAGTATCTGATTGATCGTTTCTTCTTACTCAATCGCTAACAAAGCTTCGGGCAATCAAAAGAAAAGAAAAGACCTGAACGGTTGATTTGATCATTCACTGCTCTCTGCTGGAGCCGGTTTCTTTCCATATTTCTGCTAGAAGAAGCAACCAAGGACAAAAAGTTACAAAAACCATTACTCAACTTGTTAAGTAGGCGAAAGTAAAACAGAAAAAAAAAAAACACATACCTGTTTGCCGAAAGAGAAAGGAACATATCTGTATTTGATCATATGCTGAATCTGTTTCCTCATGGTGAGTATAAAAAGCATCACCCAGTAGAAAAGAAGAATTGGCCAGAAAACAGGTACGTCAAAGACTTCGAAGAACGTCATCATAAAACCAATGACAAATGCCCTAATGATCGATAACCTAGTAGACAAAGACACACAGAAAATGCATCAATCAAGCAGCTACAAATTCAAAAATGGCATCTGCTACAACAGATGCAAGAACGTAACAGGAAAACAAATAACAAATAAATCGACACAATGGTTTATCATGGTTCACTTCACCAATTGGCTGCGTCAGATGATATTTCAGACTACATTAGGGCTATATCAAGAACACGATACATAGTATCCCTCATCTTAAAAACCTAACAATGACATACTTTACATCTTAAGCCAGTTAGGTGACTAAACTGAACACCGCAGATACCATATAGGAGTGACTAACGCTAGAATCATATCAGATTCAACATCTCTATGCAATCTTAAACAAACAACATAGTATGAGATCAATCGTCATGAAAATTCAGATTGATTAGCCCCAAAAGAATGATACACTATATCAAAAGGTCATCAAACTTCATAGCATACAAGCAATACAGTAATCCTAACGATTCATTGATAACTCATCTGCAATCAAATCAATAAACGCTAGACAGATTCATTCTCCAAGTAACCAACACGATGCAGATCTAACAAATTCAATCAATCAGTCGAACCAGAATTTGAACTCGGGGAGACGGCGAACGAACGGCCGATACTCATCGGATCTACGAGTAGGAAGAGTCCCGCCGCCGAGCGAGGCCTCGGGATCTTCTTGAGGGGAGAGGAAGGCGATGATGAGGTTGAGAAGGTAGATTCCGATGGCGTAGGTGATGATGTAGAAGCCTTCCACCAAGTAGACGCGAGCGAAGTAGATCAGCACGACGACGAGGCAACCGATCCATCGGTAGAGAACGTGAGGGACTGTCTTGTCGAGGAGGTGCTGCTGCCGCTGCTCCACGGCGTGGATCAGCCGTGCGGCGGCGTCGGCTGGGGACGATGCGTTGCTCGATTGGAGATCATCGGTGGCTGGTGGTGGTGGTGGTGGTGCTGATGCAGAGGCACCAACCGTTGGTTCGGATTCCATTGGAAGCACTCTCTCTATTTCTCAACTTCTCTCTCTCTCTCACTGTTCTCTGCCTTGGGAACTGCAACGGAAGAGGCGGAGATTTGGTAGATTCGGATCGGGGATTTTTGGGGGGGGGGGGGGCAGATTAGATCCGGTTTACGATTTATTTTCAGAACCGGTTGAGGTTATCGGTTTAGTATCTGGTTTGTTTTTCTACGGTAAATTGAAAAGGATAAGATTAAAGAGTTCAGTTGTTCAAAGAAAAAAAGATTAAAGAGTTCAACGAGAGTCACGTGAATCGAATCAAGCAAATGTGAATCTGTGATTAGTGTGAAACAAGCTACTGGTATCCGGTTTATAACTTACTTTCGAGCTGGTAACCAAATCCGGTTTACAATTTACTTTTTATCAGTAAAATTTATGGGAAACTTATTAGTACCACCAGTCCACCACTTTGGTATTGGGTTTGGTTTGCCGTATTAAGTATTACATCATCCAAAACTCAAATCCCTTAGTGAAGTGTGACCTCTTACATAACAACAATGTAATCTAAATTAAGTTACCTCTAAAGCAAATTCTCCTACTTTATATTTATAATTAATCTATAATCTAAATTATTCTTTTCTTCAGGTTTATGCACATGATACAACTCTTATGAACTATTTCATTTTCATTTTTTTTTCATTAGGCACTTTTAGAGCCCAAGTCTTTTTGTATCGGAAATGATTTCATGTTATAAGAGCGTAGGCGATTTGAGATTTATATGTTCTTTCTTTCTTCTAACTTATGATCTTGTTATAAATAGTGGATTAAAAGGTTTTCAGAAACCAAAACTATAAATTTGATCCTCTCGAAGCTTCAAGCAAAAGTAGATATGAAGAATTTTTCTCAGAATCATGTTGATTCACTGATTTTTTGGAGGCTATGGAGGAAACTAACGCCCCATCTATGAAGAGATGGAGCTGGACTCCATAAAATATCTTGTTCATGAGCCATACCAAAAGACCCAAATATTGGGAAAGTGAAGGAAAAGCCGTGTCCAAAAAAGCGCAGGCCATGTATTAAGATATTTCTTTATCACTCTATACTCAAGCTATGTCTGGTTTTTGATCTGAGACTGAACAAAGGATACAACTTATTGGTTTGTATTTTGAGAAGAACAATGTCTAGTGGTTTAGAATAATAGGCTAGAAATCGTGAAGCTAAATGAAAATTGATAAGGATGACTTCAATAGTGCTATATTTTGTCACTTTTGATGGACAATACAATGTTTTGCTGCATGCACATAAGTAGGGATGTTATATAGGGTTGTGAGATTTAGGGCTGACCCAGCCCATTCAATAATTTAAGAACCCTAACCCAAATGTATTATTCATAAAATGTTTAGGGTCACTTTAGGGTTGGGCTAAAGAAATAAAGGGTTTTCACAGGGTTAACCCTATTAGATATTTTTTTTGTTATAGAACAATGTTTTAGTGTAGGGTCAAACCCTCAATTTTATTTTTTGATTTTTCGATAAAATTGCTAAAAAAGTTTCTATAAAATTTCAGAAATGATTTTTTTCCGTCAAAATCACAAAAAAAAAATATTTTGCCAAATCGGTTTTTTTGCCAAAATCGGAAAAATCAAGTTTTTCCGAAAAAAACAACAAAACCGAGTTTTCCCACCAAAAACCACAAAATAGAGTTTTTCCACATAAACCGCAAAACTGGTTTTTCCCGCCAAAATCGATAAATTAAGTTTTCCCACCAAAACCGAGAAACCCGAGAAATCGAGTTTTCAAGCCAAAATTAGGAAATCGAATTTTCCCGTCAAAACCGAAAAATCGAGAAATTGAGTTTTTCCGCCAAAAACGAGAAACCGAGGTTTCCCGCCAAAACCGAGAAATTAGGGTTTCCCGCCAAAACCAAGAAAACGAGTTATCCCACCGAAACCGAGAAATCGAGTTTTCCCGAGAAATCAGGGGTTTTCAAGAAAACCGAGAAATCTTGTTTTTCGAGAAAACCGAAAAATCGGTTTTTCCGAGAAAAATAAGAAATCGGGGTTTCCCGCCAAAACCGAGAAATCGGATTTTTTCGAGAAAACCGAGAAATCAGGTTTTTCCAAGAAAGCCGAGAAATCGAGTTTTCCCGAGAAAACCGAGAAATCAGGGTTTTCCCGAGAAAACCAAGAAATTAGGGTTTCCCGCTAAAACCGAGAAATCAGGGTTTCCCGCTAAAATCGAGAAATCAGAGTTTTCTGCCAAAACCGAGAAATCGAGTTTTCCCGAGAAAACCGAGAAATTGAGTTTTTCCGAGAAATCGAGTTTTCCCGAGAAAACCGAGTTTTCCCGAGAAAACCGAGAAATCGAGTTTTCTGAGAAAAACGAGAAATCGGCTTTTTCCTAGAAAACCGAGAAATCGAGTTTTTCCGAGAAAATCGAGAAATCGAGGTTTCCCGCCAAAACCGAAAAATCGAGTTTTCCAACCAAAACCGGGAAATCGAGTTTTCCGTTAAAACCGAGAAATCGAAATTTTCCCGAGAAAACCGAGAAATCGGGGTTTTCCCGAGAAAACCAAGAAATTAGGGTTTCCCGCTAAAACGAGAAATCAGGGTTTCCCGCTAAAACCGAGAAATCAGGGTTTTCTGCCAAAACCGAGAAATCGAGTTTTCCCGAGAAAACCGAGAAATTGAGTTTTTCCGAGAAATCGAGTTTTCCCGAGAAAACCGAGTTTTCCCGAGAAAACCGAGAAATCGAGTTTTCTGAGAAAAACGAGAAATCGGCTTTTTCCTAGAAAACCGAGAAATCGAGTTTTTCCGAGAAAATCGAGAAATCGAGGTTTCCCGCCAAAACCGAGAAATCGAGTTTTCCAACCAAAACCGGGAAATCGAGTTTTTCGTTAAAACTGGGAAATCGAATTTTTCCGTCAAAATTTAGAAATTTTTGTTTTCTACCAAAACCACAAAAATAAGTTTTCCCACAAAACCTCGAAATTGAATTTTTCTGTCCAAATCAAAAAATTAAGGTTTTCTGCCGAATACACAAAATTTTGTTTTTTGTTGAATTTGCAAAATCTCATTTTCCATCAAAATTCTGAAAATAGCTACACAGTGTTAATCATGTTAATATTATTTGCTTTTGTTTTAAAAGATTTTATAAAATGGGTAACCCTAACCCAACCCCTTCATGCATTGACTATTAGGGTTAATGTTGGGTTGGGTTAGAATAGGGTTGGGTTTATATTTTATAGGGTTGGGTTGGGCTGGGTAACCCAATACAACATCCCTACACATAAGTGCTCCGTGGAATTGCAAACTAGAATGTCATATTGAAATCAGAGTCTTGGTGGTATGTAAATAGGAAGCAGAGAATGAGTAGAGTTATGTTAGTTGTAGGAAGCAAATTCTCCCAGCCATGGAGATAGCCTAGTTGAGTTAAGAGGGTAAAAGCTTTGACTAATTGTGTAACAAATAGGTAAAAAAACAAACCTAAATGTATTCTCATATTAATGACTTCTTTAAAGTGATTACAGTTAATCTTCTTACTTTAAATTGATCTTCGACAAATCATCATGTTCCTTTCAAAACCATTGGCATCTGCATTCAAACTTGACCTTTTACTTTCACTCGACACCAAAATTTGCGGAGGAGTAATAAAGCTTCCGAGATCCAATTGCATTAGTGTTCCAACAAGTAGTTAAATATGACAAAAAATAAAAATGTTTTAAATTTTCAAGTAACTAGACATATAAATATGACTCTTACGAGCACAAGAGAGTTGCCTCTCCTCCATTTTTAACATCAATCCATTTATTTGAGAAGCTTTCATTAAGCAGCTCTGGGATTTACTTACAAATACTACTGCCGAGTTTGAACTCGGGTTATGATACAACAAGACAACACTAGTACGAATTGTTTTATCAACACAAAATCGTAACAAATATTCTCTTTTTATGCCAACATAAACACTAATTTAATAATTAAAAGTAAACAAGAGTTGGTGATATCCTAAAAATCTCACAAAAAATAATATAGTGAACACATAACAAGACGAGTTGCTTAACGTATATATACTTCGGCCTTGGCAGAGAGGCTTGCAAAGTTAGTGTGCGAACGAAGATTAATAGTGTCCGTAACGGTACGATGGAGACTTAGCCGAAGAACTCATAGGGAATCTCTCAAAGACTACTAAAGCCTCCTTCATGGTCGGTCTCTTTTGTGGAACTTGAGATGCACAACTATAACCCAACTTGAATAGACCAAGTAACAAGTCTTCTTTGCCTTCCAACTCGGAGCGGATCGCCACATCAGCCATGATCAGCGCACGGTTGCCATCTTCTACCGTCAGTCCATTTCCAATCCCGACCTCATCTACAGACACGATTTTCCCTGTGAGAAGCTCTAGGAGGATCACACCGAACCCGAAAACATCCCATTTCAGGTTCGGCTTGAGGTTGCGCAGCGACTCAGGTGCGCAATAAGGAGAAACTGGCCCAACCGAGCTTGGACTTGGGCTCGGTGTAGGCCCGAATTCACGAGCGGACGCTGATGCTGATCGCTTGCTACTGAAAATCCTAGATGACCCACTAGCTCGGTTATAGCTAGTATCTCCAGCAAGAAGCCTTTCGAGACCGAAATCACCAATCTTGGGCTCCATGTCTTGCCCCAAAAGTATGTTACTAGGCTTTAAGTTACCGTGTACATGTTTCTTCTCGTGAAGGTAAGCAAGCCCACGAGCCAAACCTTTTGCTATCTTGAGCCGAGTCTCCCACGGTAAATGACACGGCGACGACCCTCCTTTCCCTAATCCAATTGCAAACAAAGTCAGCAAATATGCGAAAGATAGCATGAGTGAGCAAAGTTTGGCCCACTTTTGACTTATGAAAACATATCTAACCACCGCCAACCTAACAGAGATATTATACTATCATGTGCCTTTACCATATGATACAATGCTAACATGCGCGTTTATCATGAAAATAGAGTGGTTGAAATGAAAAGAGAGATGATGTTGACTCACTGTAACGTGCGTTGACGAGGCTGCCATTAGGGACAAAATCGTAAATGACCAATTTTTCGTCGGTGCCCCAGTAGAATCCACGTAGACGAACCAAATTCGGGTGTACCAGTTTACCGATGGCTCGGATATGTGCCTCAAAGTCCTTAAACCGGCGTTGTTGACTCATACCGTTTTCACCTAACCGACGAACCGCTAGAACCGTACCGTCCTCGAGAACTGTCTTGTACATTATGCTCGAACCGGTGGCTCCTAAAATGTAAGCAGAGGCTTTAAGCAGAGTTTCCACTTCAAGCTCCTTCTCTCCTCCATCGATGGTCACCAACGTCCCTTTCTTGCTCTCTCCTGTCCCTTGATGCTCTTCTTCTTCTTCTTCTTCGTCTTCTTCCTCTTCTGTTTCTTGATTCTTACGGAGACATGACCATTTGGCGAATCTATTGGACTGTTCTGGAGAGGAAGAAGAAGTAGTTGTTGATGATGATGGTGATAACGAAGTTGTGTCTTTAACCTCGTTAGCTTCTAAACTCTGTGTGTTCTTCTGCATGTTATTGTTCTTCTTGTATCTATAAACGTAGAAGAAGACGAGAGCTAGGATCCCGATACCGGCGATATCTCCGACTATGATCCCGATTATAACCCCCGGTCTTAACCCGGTTCGGTTATCTGACTTGTTCTTTTCCGGTCCGACCGAGTCAGATTCTGGATTCGACCCGATTGTTTTCGGTATGGCCGCGAGCGCAGGCGTAGACGAAGGTGTGACGGCGGCTGGAGAGGAGGGAATAGTACATGGGTTCCGGGTCGGAGCTCCGCATAAACCCGGGTTTCCAGAAAACGAAATTGATTTCTGGTTAAAAAAAACCGGAGAATCTGGGATTGAACCGGTTAGATTGTTGAATGAGAAATCCACGGTGGCGTTTCGAGGGAAACCGTCGCCGACGTCGGGAGGAATCTCGCCGGAGATTTGGTTGTAGGAGACATTCAGGTACCGGAGACTGTCGCCGGAGAAATCAGGCGGTAACGAGCCGTTGATCAGATTCGAGGAGATGTCTAGAAACTGAACGGATCTCCATCCGCCGGGAAGTTCGCCGGAGAAATAGTTGTTTTTCAGAGAAACCTCCGTTAAGCTCCCGAGAGACGCCAGATTGGCTGGTAGCTTTCCCGCCAAGATGTTGTCGGAGAGGTTTAACGTCTGGAGGCTGTGCATATCGCCGACCGTCGCAGGGATCTCGCCGGAGAACAAGTTGTTTGAGAGGTCGAGAAACCGGAGCTCGCCGGCGGCGAAAAACTCGGCCGGTAAGGACCCGTTGAGCGAATTGTTGGAAAGATCGAGGCTTTGGAGGTTTTGGAGGAAACCCAGATCGGAAGGAATCGAGCCGACGAGTTTGGAGTTTGGGAGAGACAAGGTGATAACTCTGAAGTCGTTGTTGCAGAGCACGCCTCGCCACGAACAGGGATTGTCGTGATCGTAGCTCCATGACTGTAATAAAGACAGAGGATCGAGAAGAACAGAGTATTTGAAACTCATCAAGAGAACTCCATCAGAGTTTAAACCTGAGGAGACAAGAAGAAGACAAGAGAATGAGAGGAAGAAGAAGAAGATCGGTGAGACTAATTCTGTTTTCATGGCTTCCGAGGACGAAACCGCATCGCTAGAGAGAGAGAGAGACAAGAGGTAAAAAGAGAGACTTAAAGAAGAACTGAGAACATGTGAAAGGGAGTAACAGCTCACACACGAAACCAAACCTCTCTTCCTGCTCTCTCTGCAAAATATGCAGAGTTTTATAAATACTATAATCAATGCGTTTTTGCACTTCCAGTTTCCAGGGTTCATTAATCATTGAATATTCACAAGTTTATTTCATGAAATTAGAACCCAATATAAATGAATAATATTTGCCGGAAAATAATATTCATTTCAACTAAAAGTATTATTAATAAATTTTGCACTAAATTTTTTAAAAAAACCATTAGATTAAAACGAAAAATATTAAATGAAAGTATTTGAATAAATGGCTATATTTTTTTTACAAATGACCGATGATAAAATCTTAAACATCAAATTATATATGGAAAATAACATAATTATTTTTTAACCAAAAAGATCTGCTTATTTACCGGGTTGTTACTGCATTTTTTTATCAAAAAACCATAAAAATATTGTGGTTAAAAAAACCATAAAATGTATTTTGAATTTATCTTTTTATCTTGGAATTTTTCTAAAACTGAAAAATAAATTAAAAATATCCAATCATATATTTGGCAATATAAATTATTAGGCTACTTCGATAAAATGAATTATTAGGATAGCATGTATGGTGTATATATATATATATATATATAAGTTAATGCTATACATATATTATTATTTCTTACAAGAAACCAGAATCTTATAGGTCGTAGGATTAAATAGCTACAAGACATAACATGATCTGCAGTTACAGCTTGTTGAAATGAATTTTTTCCTTTTGACTTTACATAGATACTTCAGTTTTGTTTACTATTTTTGTTTCTTTTGTTCATACACCAAGTAGATCAAACAATCAAAATCGAATCTAGCTGAATTTCTTTACAGGAAATTATTGTTTTCTTAATTATATGGTTCGAATGTCTCTGCTGTTTCTTTTATCATTATTATCAGCTTTTGGGTAATGGGTTGTTACAAGAATGATCCTTGCGCAAATGGCTTCCATGTGCTACTTTTATTTATTTGCTGGTCATGATTATTATGATTTATTGTTATATCAACCGTCACGGAGATTCTCCAAACAATCTTTATGACAAATCAGTTTATCTAATAGAGAAAAACGTTCAGTGTGTTCATTATATTATACATGTGATTTTCAATATAATAATATGAACTACTTGATTTTGCGCAGTTGCATTATTTCAAGTAACCAAAACTCACTATTTTTTTTCTTTTAATTTCTGTAATCGCCATTATTGTATTAGATTGGAAGTCTTCATTTGGGGTTGATCGTAATTGTTGTAAAATGAGTTTGATATATGTAAAATATATTTGATTGATTAGTTTTAATTTCTTGAAATTTGAGATATTGGAACTATCCATAGATTGTGATATTGTACTCATCACATCGTTCTTCATATGGAATTGTTGATCAATTTGCATCTATTTAGAAACTACGATTAGAGATAGACATGGAATCAATACTTTGTGATTTTCTTGTATGTTAGTAACATTTAGTTTTTCAATATGATTTACTTCGAGAAATATAGATATCTAGACAATTCGATACTAAAAGATTAAATATATGCATATTTGGAAATATACTTATGAATATTTGTAGATGTATCATCTGTTTTGTTTGAAACGAATAATTTATAAAAACTGATACAAATATGTTCTTAGAAATATTTTTACATGATATATAAAATAAAAAGTTGTGAAACTACATAATTTGTAAATTTTAAATTTAGTTAAAAGGAAAAAGTTATAGTTTTCATAAAGATTTTATTTTATTTTCACTATTAACACTTTTATAAATAACAATGTGAATATAACTTATTAAATTATATTTTAGAATAATAATTATATAAACTTATATGTTTTAAACTCTGAATTTAATCGATATATACATGTATTTATATATTTGCTGGAATATAGTGGATATCTACTTTTTAAAATTTTAATATTTATGATTTGTTTCGTTTTTAACAAATGTTAATTTTAAATATTTTTTTGTTTCAAAAGACAATGAATATCCAAGTGTCATGGATTAAATCAAAAGGATAATAGATCGAATCAAATGTAACAAATAAAATAGCTAGACCTAATAGTGATGCATTGATTTATAGAAACCATGAAGTTTATATCCGGAAGATTACTGTGAAAAACTAAAGTAAATGCAATACATATGAAAACCAATTTATATTACTATAGAGGTTACCAACTAGCTATTTTTTTTGAACGTCTGAATCGATTATTATCGAATAATTATGCTATTACAATGATGAGAATATTACAAAGACGATTTTACAGCCGACAATTCTATTACCCTGTGAGAATACACGCCTACCTGCACCACTCTGAGCCGTCCTAGGAGATCCATGTTCGATAGTACGCCATGTACCAAGCTGAAGATCTCCTGTAACCTGTTTCTCCATAATCTGCATAATTTTGTATTTTCTGGGGTTTGAATCCCAGACCTCCGGCTGTAGAAGCAATTAAACCCTTAGTCAAACCATTAGACTAAGGGGGCTTCCACCGTTACCAACTAGCTAAACAAACATAAATTTGTTTCATTATAGAAAAAAAACAAATTGGCAAACCTTAATTAAATTAAAGCTGAATGTTTTGCACCTCTTAACTAAATACTCTCTCCGTTTCAAAAATACACATATTTTAGGCTTTTCACATATGTTAATAAAACACATAAATATTTGACTGAAAATACATTGTTTTTTGTGAATAACAATTTTCTATAAGTTTTAGCCAATAGAAATCCAGTATACACCTTTAATTTTTCATAACTTTTATCCAATAGAAATCCATTAAACACCATTAACAAATATTAATTTTTAATATTTTATCTGTTTCAAAAGACAATTAATATCCAATTGTCATGGATCAAATCAAAAAGATAATAGATCGAATCAAATGTAACAGATAAAATAGCTAGACATAGTAATGCATTGATTTATAGAAACCATGAAGTTCATATCTGGAAGATTACTGTGAAAAATTAAAGTAAATGCGATACATATTAAAACCAGTTTATATTATTATAGAGGTTACCAACTAACCATAAATTTGTTTCATTAAGAAAAAAAAAACAAATTGGCAAACCATAATTATACTAAAGTTGAAAGTTCTGCACACTTAACTAAATACTTATGTTTCAAAAAGATATATATTTTATGCTTTTCACATATAATAAAAAGACATATTAAAATTTGATTGTAAATACATTGTTTTTTTGTGAATAACAATTTTCCATATTTTTATCCAATAGAAATCTAATAAATACCGGAAAAATATTAAAAAAATCAACATTTTATTTTTAAAAGATAGCTATGCTTGAAGAAAATTAAAATAAACTGTACCCGAAAAAGGTGGAAATGACGTCAAGTCTGCGTAGCCTTATAGGCTTGCCCACATACGTGCTACAATTGCAATTACAATGGGAAGCAAATGCATTGTGATTTCCTCTTATGTGAACGAAATGTAAAATAAATAGTGGAAGTTGATATAATTAGCTAAAAGGTTTTATTTTCTGTTTTTAAATTTTCAAACACTATAAATTATGTTTTGCTCTGATTATAATGATTTTGGTCTGTACTACTTTAAAATACTTATCAATCATATTCTAACTACAATTTTCTTTAATTACTCTAAAATATTTAATATATAAATGATGCAGCAAGATATTTGAAAAATGTGTTTTTATATATTTAGATTTAGGAAGTTATTATAAGTAACTGGATTTTCTAGTTAATTTTTTTATTATTAATAAACCTTTTTAGCTTTTGAGAAAACAACATTCTCTACTCTTGTATTGATTTGACTAAATAAGTATATCCTAATCGATTCTTTGAATCTACTAGTTGAGTTATTTGTCAGTTGTTTTTAGTCAAATCATTCAATAATATAATTGATATTATCTAAGTGATTAACAGTTTATATCATTGGTTACTACTTTGATAAACAATTTTTAAAAAAATAATATTTTATTTAAGGAACTAAGCAACTAACTTTTATTCTTATTATATTTAAAGAAAATATTATTTATTAATTTATTAGTCTATGAGGAAAATAAAAAATAACCTTACTATAAGAAGTTCCTTTTGATTAGTAGAGATAATTAGTATAGAATTTGAAGAACAAATATTTCACCCTAAACCTTTCCCATAGTAACCAATTATTAAATCTTAGGACCACGGATAAGAAAGCGTGTCCCTACAATATTGAAATCATCCGTATAAATAAAATAGGTGTGTACGTTCATCATTTCACTCGATTGCTGTTCTTTTCCCTTTGTTTTTATTTCCAGCTTTCTTGTATTCTATTAATGTTTCCATTTTAATATACTGTTTAGTAAAAGGTCGGTGTGTTAGCTTTACCCACTCCTAAATAAAATAACAAATTAAGTTGATAACAATTCAAAAGTTGTTGACATACTTTAATTACAGCTAAATCTTACAGCAAAGCCACAAACTCAGTCTTGTTAGTTGTTAATGGAGGAGGGTCTTTGCATGAGATCAGCAAAAAAAGAGAGTATATGTTTTCTTTAACAGATCACTGGAAAGTTTGATGAAATTGCCTTATCAGAGGCTAATCATTTCAGAATATTAACATCTGGTTAGTCTAATGTACACTTATCATGAACTAGGGTTACTTGGGTGCAGTGACTCATGCAACATTTTATAAAAATAGTACAGTAATGTGAGGCAATTCTTACAAATTAATTTCTAGATGTCACCAGATGTGTGCTTAGTGAAACTAAATATGGAAGAGTGTCAAATATTATTCTTGTTTGAAAAAGATAAAACAATGATATATAATTGGTCGATGTTTAATTTCATCATGTATAATACTCCCCTCAGAATTCTAAATAAAGCAAGAGCTGCATGATAAATTGCAAAAATGTTGACCAAAAAAAAAGAAGATAAATTGCAAAAATGGTTCAGATGTTTTAAAACTAATTAAATTACCAAAGAGAGTTCGTTTTTCGATAACTCATGTTATGTGCTAATTACATTTTTTGCTTATTTTTGTAACACTTTTGCTTCCAATAGAGGACAACCAAAAGAAACCAAGGCAAGTGGAGGTCAAATCAAATTGATTCATAATTAAAAGAACAAAGGTGTTTGCTTTAGCTCTATCAGCGCTTATTTTTTTCCTTTATTTCTCCATTAGACTTTTATTTCCTCCAAAGTGCTTTCTTTAATTCCTAGAGAAAAACAACTTTAACCCAGTTCTGAAGTTTAATAGTTTAATCTGCCTTTTAAATTTGATCAGCAGATTTGTAACTTGGTCAATAGGTCAACTTAGCCAATAGGTCATATTTCTGTGATTTTGCAGCTTGATCAATGTTTTCAAGAGAAATTAACAGTCTGAGTCACTTTTTGAGTTTCTATATCATAAAAGATCACTTTAAGCTACTAGGACACATTATGGATGGTTGAATACCATATTGTCCCTGAGAAATACAAAAAGTGGATTTATTTAGTTTGGTATTTTTTCTGTTTCGTTTTTGAAATGAGATGTACGTTTAGACGGTGGACTCGAGATAAAAATTAGATGGAGTTAACTTTTTCTTTTTTTTTGTATTCGCTAAGAAAGAGAAAAGTAAGTTTTCACGATCTATAATTTATTTTCCAATCTGAGCGATTTCGACTTATGGCGAGGCTCCGTAGGCGAGAGGCGATGGGCACATGATGAGGAGACGGAAACAGTGCAGAAGTTTGTGAGTGGTAGCCAAGGCGGTGGATGAAGAGTCGGTGGTGAAGATGATAACGGTGGCGGCAAAACTAGTAATTTAATTTGACCCACAAATTCGTTTTTAAGCAATGGGAAAATCGGGATGAGTTTAATACCTTGGTGGAGAAGAGCCACATGGAGTTTTGATTGTAATTGGTTAAAACTCAGGAGTTATGAGGAAATTTGTTTTTTTTTTTCCTTGTGTGTTGGCTTTAATCTAAATCTATGCAATATGTGTAAGGTTGAAGGTAGAACACCAAAAAAAAAATTTGCATGAAGAAAATCTATGGCGGCTCGGAGATATAATTGCAGAAACTATGGAAAGCCCTAAAATGAAGATGATGACATAATTACGAAATGGCCACTCCTTATAAAAATTAAGCAAAAAGATGCAATAACTTGGAATCGAACCTAGGACGGAAGAGTAAGAAGCAAATTCCCTTTACCGCTAGCCTACGCAAACTTAACTATCCTTTGCTTACATTGTTCTTATCATATGTACAAGTGTTATTGTGTACAATGTTTTGTCGGTGTACACATGTACAAATTATATAATTTAGGTGTATACATATACATTTTTTGCAAAGACTTCCAATTTAATAAAAAGACCAATATAAAAGGATTAATCAACCAAAATGAACATCAAGTTGAGGATGATTTTAAGTAACCAAATTTAATACCATAATGATTTTGTTCTGTTTACATTGCTGTGTGTATATGTTCGTACATATGTACAAGCTTTCTTGTGTACAATGTTTTGTCGATGTACACATGTACGATTAAAAAACATCAAAGAATTTTCAAAAGAAAAAAATGTACATACAACCATATAATCATCAGTGTACACAAAGTTTTTGTTTTTGTCCACATGTACACTGTTAATTATGTACAATAACCCAAATTCACTACTCACTTATCTCCCTGCAACAATAATCACTCCCTACTAAACGACTCTCTAACAAAAGATTAACCTCACATGTCTCAGTTAGAAATTCGTAGAGGCATAAGTTTTATTTTCTGCATAAACAAGAAATAAATTCTCGGTTACACAAATTACATAGAAGACTAACTCTGTTTTTGCTGAACTCTGAACTAATAGCATCGTACGGCTTTGATTCAAGAAAGGGATTACAAAACCTAAATAATCAAAATCAATATTTCAAAACCAAATCAAAACCCTAACTGCCTCTTTCACTTTGTCCCCCCCCCCCATGAAAAAACAATTCTGAATCAACACCCCTAACTCTCTTTCTCTTTGTCGCCACCGTGACGAAGCGAGTTCGACGATGTCTTGATACAGGATCTGGGGCCAGAAAGGGAGAATCTTGACGGTGATAGACATCTGAGATTTGAAGATCCATCATCACGAGATTTTATTTTCGTGGAAAATGGAGATACAAAGAGAAGGATGCTTCAAAGAGCAAAAAGATATATAATAATTAAATTTCTTAGTATATAGTTAGGATCCAGTGAGACAGCATCGTCGTTCTCGTCAACGTCGCCGACGAGATCCAGTGGCCGCTTACGAAACGCGAGGTCGCCACCAAGGTCGACGGATCACACTACTTCTTCTCGATCCACCCGCCCAAGGAATCCGGATCGGATTCGGATCACGACGACGAGATCTTGAACTACGGGTTGACCATCACATCAAAAGGGCAGGAGAATGTATTGAACAGACTTGATCAAGTTCTTAGGGACTATTGTTGTTTCGCGGAGCAGAGGATGTCGGAGAAGGGGGAGGAGGTGCTTGGGAACTCGATGGCTGCTGTGACTTCGCCTGAGGAGTTGAAGGGTGAAAGGAAGGACATCGTAAAAGGTAAAGAAACGATAAAAAATAATTGAAATGAAGTGAAAAGATAAAAAATAATTGGTTTGTTTCTTAAGTTAAGATGAGGGTATAAGGAATATTTTGTTAGGGGTTTCAATGAAGAAAGTACATCAAAAGTGCCTTAGTAGCTATAAGTGACTTGAAGTGTAATAATAAACTCAATAAGTGATTCTTAACGTAAATTTCTCTGTTTTCAATACTCTTTAATGAAAAGAAACACCACTATTTAACCTATCAGTGCGAACATATATGGTGCAATTTTTTTAACAAATTAATTATTTTGTACATTGTCATATATGAATTGGGCTTAGAGATTATAAGATCATGATCACATAGGAGATGAGGCCATATTGCATGTTTTGGTTATGAAATTAAAGAATATAAGGTTTAAGTACAAAAATCTTCTAATTATTCAGAAAATTCCATTATCTATATTATTATTATTGTTATCAAATAAATTAATTAAAATATTATTGATATGGTAAATGGAGTTTATAACCAAATAATTTATACTAATGCTGATGTTGTGTCATAATCTAAACTGGTATCATAATGCATAGTTCAAGGAAAAATAATAATTGATTCATAACGTATGTATGAGTGGTAAATGAGTACGCATATAAATTAAAACAATTGCTATTGTTTATTTGAAATAACTTTTATAGTAAATAAATCAAAATAATTATGTTATTTATTTTATACCGTATATAATTAAATTTTGTTTTCGGATAAACAGTATGAGTGGTAAATTAGAAAAAATTAGAATGGTTCCTGTAGTCTGTAGACAAGGGAACTAGAAAATAGGAACTTGACTAAATACGTCGTGGGTAATTTGAAGTAAGAAGCAAAGTGTCTGAACTCAAGCGTTACTTGTTGCCTAGAAACAGGATCTTGTTCCTCATACTCTCTTCGTGCTGTAATAAAGTTCACCAGTTTCGTGAGCTACAATTAATTAACCTCTTCGTAATTTCTCGTATATATTGATCGTTTACTCCATATACTATATACTAGTATATAATGTCTAAATTGGCAGCGGCACGTGATCAAGATTTGACAATATGTAGCATTGAAATGATCAAAGTTAAATACCAATTAGGGCATTGGGTTAAGGGATTTAATCCCGTGATTAAAAAGTTACATAAGTCGATTCCACTTGTTGGGGTGTTTGTCCGACATTTCATTGCCATTATTATTCATTATAAAAGTTTAAGATTACAGAGAAGAATTCTACTAGAGTATTATTTATTTATTTCCTACTAAATTCTAATCTTACTATTATTCTTACGTCGAAAGCTGTTAGTCAAACATATTAAATTCATAAACACGTGAAAGCCTGCATATACAAATGTGTATATAAAGATTTTAATCATCAACTTTGTCCTTGTAAACAGTTTATTTTTAGGTTTTAGCAAGGTTAAACCAAAACGATTGGACGTTATTTTTAATTATATTTTTCTTAATCAAAACTAATACTTTATAGTATTAGTAGCATATTCACAAGGGGAATTTTCAAAAATACCACTTTGAAGGTACCATTATTCATCTTTACCACCACTAAGTACACATTTTCAAAAATACCTTATTTATTAAAATGTTAAAGACTCTTATATCTTTGTTTTTATATGCTTTTCAAAATTTTAATCCAAAATTCTAAATCCTAAACCCCCAATTCTAAACCCTAAACCCTAAATCTTCAACTCTAAACCTTAAACCCTAAACTATATACCCTAAATTCAATATCCTAAACCCTAAACCCTGAAACCTCAACTATAAACCCTAAATCCTCAACTCTAAACCATAAACTTTATACCCTAAACCCTAAAACATCAAATCTAAACCCTAAAACATAAAATCTAAACCCTAAATCCTAAACGTTCAAATCTAAACCCTTCATTAAAAGTAGTGGTAAAAGTGGTTAGTGTAAACATGAAAAGTGGTACTATGAAAATGGTATTTTTGGCAATTTCTCTATTCACAAACTGCAAATCAATTATCTTCATATTCTAATAGAATTATAACAACTCTCTAGTTCACAAAAAAACACCGCGAACATAAAATATAGGTTAGGTCTTTCACACAGGGATGAACTTTATATTCATGGTTGTATATCAGTGGTAGATAAGATATCTACTATAGCATTATGTTAAGATTCATGCCTTGTGTGAAATGAAATAATATAAGAAAATATATAATTTTTAGTACATGATCAATGTGATTGTCTAATTTCTTTTGATAATATAAAAATCAAACAAAAAAATAGAGGATGCAAAAAATTATTATCAAATTTTTATTATTAAAAATCAGTAATTGTTATATGTTAATTTTATTAGGTAATTTCATAACTTTTATTTAAAGAAAGAATGAAAACATTTTTGTACACTACTAATCAATTTAATATTTAATTTAATAAAAAATACAATATATATTTAGATAAACCGATTTTTTCTAAGAATTCTAGAATCATTCTTGTAATGATTCTCAGTCAATATATAGTGGATTTTAAACCATTGATCGTGAAACTTTTAATAATTTTAGTAATTTATAGTCGTTTTAAAAAATTCAATATACCATCTCTGGGAAAAATCTAATTTTTATATGACAAAAGTGATTATTTAATTTATTTTACTAATATAAAATTTAAACAAAAATGTTTGTGGATACACAAATCGTTATCAAATCTTTATTACTAGATCACTAATTTCATATATATATATATATATATATTTATTTATTTAATAATATTAAATAACATAGTAACTTTTATTTATGAAAAGAATAGAAAATATTATTAATGTTATAATTAGTTTAATGAATGTAATATATATTTAGAGCGAGAAATATTTTAGTGATGTTATAACCAAAATGTTGTAATGCTTCTCAAATAATATCTAAAGGATGCAACTCAAATTTGCGGAGTAACAATTTCAAAAACAGATATATCTTTTTATGACTGTATACATTTTCATGTATTATGTTTTCATTAAAAGTATTTTGTGGTTCTTAATCGAACATCTGCTGCAAATTGTACATGTAAAGGACAATTGTAAACGTTTATCTTTTGAATTTTGTTTTATAGCTAAACATATTAATCTGATATTAAAAAGGTTGAGAAAAATAAATCCTGGTAAGATGAATAGTGAAATGCCAGTAATCTCTGTATATGAAAATATATATTTAAAGTGTAGAAAGTGCTTAGAGATACCTCAATACAGCTTTGAGGTTCAGAGATGAAAACTCGACTAATGATTCATGAATCTCTTCACTATGGTAAGCATGAGCAACCCCTTTGTCCAGACTATGAAAGCATAGTTCTTCGTGCTATTCACTATTTCTCTTCTACCTTCTACTTGGTTGGCAGTTGGCCATCTGGTCTTCTTTAACTATGGGCTCATTTTATTTTCTCGTATTGTTTGTACAAATCAATTGGGCCGTGAGCTCATCCTCTCATGCAATACAATAGAAAACCTTTTAGGCAACGTTCTCTTATAAGGCTTTGGTATTTAAAAAAGTTATTTGTTTACCGCCTTCTCCATGCATACTATTTTTACCAAATGTTTTACAAATGATCCAAATTTTTCTTTTCTTCTAGTCCCAAAAAGTCAGGCACGGCCCTGAAGAGAACTCAAGGTGAAGATATTTTCCTATGGAGGGGCAAAATGATCCAAATTTTTTTTTCTAGTCCCAAAATGATCCAAATTTTTTTCTAGTCCCAACGTGATCCAAATTTTTTTTTTCTTCTAGTCTTATGACATGTTTATACAAAGAAAACATTATGTATGTTGATAGATGTTTTTTCTCTCTTAGGTAAGTAAGTCTTGTTCTCGGTTTGGCTTCTTGGCGTCGATCATTGCTGCATCCGGCTTCAACTCTTTCGTTGGTTTGTTGTCTTTTTTGATCACCACTTGTGCTTTTTGTTTCTCAGAACCATCACCTTGGTCGTCTTCACCGTAGTCTCTTTGGTCCACCATCAACTTGACATTCTTTTGGTCATAGTTCTCGGTTTGGCTTCGTGACATCACTCACGTTTTCTTGAAGCTTTGTGCGTGAAGTTCATCACTTCTTCTTTGGTCATCTCTGCAACTGGCTCATGTTTCCCTTCTCTCATGGGTAAGCACCTCTTGTTCACTTCATCTGTTTGGTGTCAGCTTTTCTCATTGCTTCTCCAACCGTTTCGTGCTTTCTTTGTTCTCGGTTAAGTTTGGCTTTGATCATTGCTTCTCCAACCTCAGCTTCATTGGCCTTGGACTCTTTGATTCTTTGAACTTTCACTTGATTGGCCTTGGACTCTTTGATTCTTTGAACTTTCACTTGATTTTATAACCAAGTTCTTCCATCTTCAGCTTTGAACATCGCTGGCTTAACTAAACTAAACTAACTAGACTTTACTCTTACTCTCCTTGTTGTAACTTCTAGTTACAACCAAGTCTCTTCCTTGACTTCTTGTTGTTGTCGTTGGTTTTGCTTCTTCTTCTTCCTTTGTTGCTTGCGCTCCAATCTTCTTCTTCTTCTTCTTCTACTAAGCTACTCTTATTTATTTATCTTTCCCTTGTGTGGCAAGCTCTCTTACTTCCACTTCTTCTCTTCACTTGCCTGGTTTGTCTCATGTGTTTTTATATAGTGCATATGAACCTATTCTCATGCTTTTTTTTCATGCTTGTTTAAAATTTCTAATTATAAATTTGTACTTCTATTTTTAATATGTTTTTATATCATATTTTTTTAAATTTTATGAAATCCAATAATTTATAAGTTTTGTAAAATTCAAGAACCTCAATTGGATTTTCCCATTGGACCTTCACAAAACTAATTATAATAACAAAGGTTTTTAACTTCATAAAGTACATAATTAACAATTAAACTAATGGTTAGAACCCATCAAGTACTCTAACCATTGGACATGCTCTAAGTTGGTCTGAGAAACCTGGAAGCAGTTGGAGCAGAGGCATTTGGTTCCCGTATGCTACTCTAAAATTTGCCTTGCCGATGTGAACTGCAGTAAAGGATCATCTTGCTACTGGAAAACAAATGTAAATTTGGAACGTGAATGCAACATGATGCAGTTTGTGTCAACATCCGACTGAAACAAGAAACCACTTGCTTTTAAATGTCAATTTTCTGCTAAAATTCTGGGCAGGCCTGACTCGAAGGTGCTAAAGGAAAAATAGTAAAATACACACATAACTTGGATGCGCTCATCACAGTACCACAGCAACAACACTCAACAAACAATTTGATTATTTATTTATTTACACTTTCAAAATCAAAGTACACTTAGATGTAAAAATAAATATTTTTGTTTGAATAAATTTAACATTCATTCAAAAAATGTTTTAAGCAAAGCTACCATAAAAACATTGTTTTAAGTTTCCTATACGATATTGTTTTACCATCGTTTGCTTATGACAGCAAGAACAGTCACTATGAAGTTTTGTATAGTAAATTTTTGGATTACTTTATTTTTTATTTTATGCACTTTTGAATGGTCTTAGTTTAGAAATCGTCAACATATGCAAAATGTTTAAAGACCTGACATCAACAAAGTGTGGGTTATTAAATTTGGTTAAAGTTTATTCTTCGAAGAAGTTTCAAACTTTGTAGATTGCGGAAAAAAGAAGTTTCAAACTTCCGTATGTGGAAATGATGATTATAGTTATACACTAGGATGAAATCCACACGAAACATGGAGTGAGTTTATATGATTTCTAAAGAGTAATTCTTGGATTCACTTTTTAAGATGAATTTATAGGTTCATTATTTCATATTTAATATTTTTTTAAAAATATTGTTAAATTAAATTATGTTTCATTTATATCATCTTCGCCGGCGTTTATCTGGTTTTATTAAGCTATTGGCTGTCGTTCTGTTGACGGAGTTCCGGTGTGCATGATTTTGGATTCTGGAGGAAGCACTTGCCTTCTCTGGTCTCGTGGTGGATGATGTTGGGTTTGTTAAGCCTTAAAACTAGTTAAGATTAATGTATGTGATGTTTTGGGTTTTGTTAAGCTTTTTCGCTTGCTGTAAGTGTTGGATTTTTGTTGGATTTAGATTTTTAATAAAATACTAGATGGCAAAAAAAAACAGTAAAATATTAATTTAGTATTTACATTTGACAAAAAAGGTTGAAAGTACTTGAAAGGACTAATTATATACGGACGGCCTAATGACTAATGAGAGGCCAATAGGCACATGGCTCCACCACCACTTTGACGAAACTGCCTCAGTTATCAGAGACTTTTTTTGATGGGATGTGTATTATTAGAGACTTTTCTTTAGCCAACCCTTGGTTTTATGCTTACTACCATTTATTCCCCATTGTTACCAATGCTAGTTAGATTCTAACTTCCCTTCAAATATCAAAAGCTTATTTAATACAAAGTTTTCCAACCAAAAGGCATGTCCAACTCAATTCCATATTTTTTTCTAAAATAGAGTAAAGGTAAATATATAGTAGAAGATGTTCAAACTCAACTTCATATCTCATTTCATTTTAATGTTTATTCCATAAATTGAATAATCTATTTTTTGTTGGTTCATGATTCTGTTATGGAATAAAAAAATGAAGTAGTAGTAAAGCACTTTTACTCTATATTTATTTTTACTCTATTTTAGAGTAAAAATGGAGTTTTACATTGGAGATGCTCTAATACCTTTTAACAATAGGTAATAATCAGTGCATGTTATTTTTTAAGTATTTTCATAAAAATATATATTTTTAAAATATAATAACAAAACATATGTAAAATATATCTTAATGATTTGATCAAATTGAAATTGCAAAAATATTTATTTTTTATCAGTTCAGTTTAATACATATTCTTAAACTTTGAAATCAAAATATTTTATATATTTTATTATGGTATATAGTTTAATTTAAATGATATTAAAATAGATATATATTTAATATAAATATCTGTAAATGAAATTTTACAATCATATGATTTTATGATCATCAGTATCTTGCTATAACAAAGATTAAGCCATTAACTATAAAAAAAATCAAAGTGAAACTTTTTTCAAAAAAAATTAATTTTTATATTCCTTTTAAAAATTTTAAAATATTTTATATACATAAAATCTAAATTTTAATTACTTCATTGTTAAAATTATTTTCATAATATAAATTAAAACAAAAGAAAATGATACATAAAATTGTTATCAGATCTTTATTATTCAAAATTATTAATTATCCTATATATTTTTATTATATTAGATAATTCCGTAGCTTTTATTTTTTTAAAAAAGAAAAATATTTTTTTTATAAATTACTAACTAATTTTATGGTTAATTTAATAAAAATCTAATATATATTTTGATCGACCAACCATTTTTTTAAGAATTCTAAAATTTATTATAGTGATAGCACATAACAACACTCAAACGTTATAATGAATATCACTTATTTCATTTGCAAACTTTATTTCTTTATGGGATTATGCGCAGTCAAGATTTTATAGAATTAAATAAATATTGATATCAATTAACACCATTAATCCATCCATAATGTGTTTTTTTCTTTCCAAAAAAGGAAAACTTAATAACAAAGGTCGAACTGACTTCAGCGTATTTTCTAAAATAGCATTCTTTTAAATGATGTAAAAAAGCATTCTTCTAAATATAGAGTAAAAAAATATTTATTTTTAAAAAGTATAAAGAAAATGGTAATATCATTATTCTAATATTTATTTCATCCTGATATTACACATGTTATAGTGTTGATGATATAGTTTGACATGAGATGTAAGATATGATGCTAAAATTATATATAGTGATGAGAACATATATTAGAATAACATTCATAATTGTAACCTTTATATTTATATTTTTAAGAATACAATCCACATTAAATTAAAACTGTAATTAGAACTAAAAGATAATTTAAAATTTAAATATGAAATATGAAATTAATTTAAATATAACCAGAAACCAACGAAATATTTAATTATAGTATATTGTTTAAAACAAAATTTTAATCACATAACAACACAAAAAATTATACTAATACAAAATTACATATGAGACATACTGATCTTTATTAGTGAGCTTAAAAGTAAGCATTTACGTCGAATTATAAGACTAGTTTAAATTAGAATAGACAATAGTTATCCTATAAATTTGAACTTTAGAATGACATGATATGCGACAACAAAATCTCGGCTATATTATCGAGTTGATGACAACCTGCTTTCAATTGCGAAGTGCAACTACATGAATGAGCTGTCTCTCGACTTTTAACCGTTTCACCGGTTAATGCCTAGTTATAAAACATTCTGCCACATCGTCTTAGTTAAACTGGACAACAAAACAAACTTTAGGTTTCGGTTAGGTTTCTGATAACAAAATATTGTAGACAGTATTGTTACTCTCCGGGTTTGAGGAAAATGCTCCCACATACACTGAACCTGAAAACAATCTTTAGAAACTTAGGTGAAGGCATTTCGAGACAAGGAAATGAGAGATCGTCACATGCTTTTCTCTGAATAAAAAGTATATATAATGGGAACTTTCACCAGACCAAACGGAATATTTTCTTTACTCGTGAAACAATAACTTAAGAACTGAGTCACTGTACATTCCCCCTCAAAATCCGTATTTTGTAATTTATGAAAATCAAAAGGTAGAATATTTTGAAGTGCGTACTACACTACTACTGAATAATGCAATATCATCTACATCATAGACAACAAATTTTTAAAACATTAATATGCATAGAAGCATAAATTAATAGTAAAAAATAAATAACTACTAAAAAAATCTTCAAGGGTTCACTCTATTTTTTACTCTAAAATAGAGTGATTCTATAATAGAGATGAAGTTTTCTTTAATGGTTCAATATTTTAGAGTAGAAAATAGAATGATGAATAAAAAAAACAAATTACTCTATATTTGGAGTAAACCTATTTTTCACTCTATAGTACCATCGGAGCATTTTTTACTCTAAACTCTATTTTAGAGTGAAAAATAGAATGAGGTTGAAGATGCCGTAAGAGCATCTCCAACCCATAGCATCTCCAACCCATACCTATTTTTTACTCTATAATTCTCACAAAAATAGAGTAACTATATTATACAGTAAGTTTTGCTTCAATAGTTCATTCTACAATAGAGTTAATTACTCTATTATAGAAGAGAAAATAGAAGGATTTCATTTTTTCACTTCAAATATAGAATGAAAAAATGAAATTCTTCTATTTTATACTATATAATAGAATAACTCTATTATAAAATAAATCGTTAGAACAAAACTTACTCAAAATAGATTAATCTGGAGATATTCCAGGCCCATGGAGAAGTCCAGACTAATCTCTAAGGGGAGGTGCAGTCCACGGATAGACATTTTCTCCAGGTATTCAAATAGGGTCTAAAGCATATGCACATATCCGTATAAGATGACCAAGATAATTGTGGCTTACTTTCGCGCATCAGGTGTAGGGCTGGGCGTTCGGATACCCATTCGGGTTTCGGTTCAGTCCATTCGGGTTTTGGGTTTTCGGGGTCAAAGATTTCAGCCCCATTCGGATATTTCTAAATTTCGGTTCGGGTTCGGTTCGGATTTTTGCGGGTTCGGTTCGGGTTCGGATAACCCATTTAAAATGTTTTTAAATTTTTAAAATTCATTAAATACTTTAAATTTTCAAAATCTATAAGAAAGATAATATATTACATATAAATTTTCATAACATATATGTCAAAATACCTTAATTTAACATATAAATTGGTTTTCTTTGAATATTTGGATAAAAAATCAATAGATATTTAACTATTTTTAGTGTTTTCAGTATACTTTAGCTATTTTAAATATTTACTTTTGACTATTTGCATATATTTTTTGAGTATTTTGGAAAACTTAAAGGTATCTTATATATTTTTTAATATACATTATATATAAAAATAATGTATATATTTAATATTTAAGTATATAAATTTATTTCGGATATATTCAGGTACCCAAAATACTTCGGTTCGGATCGGGTTCGGTTTCGGTTCTTTAAATACCGAAATTTTGAATCCGTTCGGATATTTAATCAATTTCGGTTCGGGTTCGGTGTTACTTTTTCGGATCGGGTTCGGTTTGGTTTTTCGGGTTCGGATTTTTTGCCCAGCCCTAATCAGGTGAATCGAATCTGAAACATGTTAGTATCTCAGTCCCGTCTCCTTACCACTTGACCACAATCACTCGGTCAACTTACTCAAAATAGAGTTGCTCTATTTTGTGGAAATTATATAGTGAAAAATAGGTGTGAAAATCTATATGATATAGTCACTACTCGTTTGTCTCATTCTCTTTCAAATGCAGTTATCCCATCTCTGTATGAACATGATGGGTCGTCCCTTTTGTATCATAATATTTTTTTACCATAATATTTTGAATGCATTTTCTAAAAAGAGAAGAACCAAAAAAATACACCCACACCCCGAAAATATTTTCATGTGTACACACACCATTTCGTAAGTTTTTTTTCAGAAAATTTGTAGGGTATCAAGAAGAGAGCGAGAGTCGTTATCCAAATTTCACGTGAGCGTATGCGAACTTATTAAATGAAATATACAAGTACAGTTACACAGACCAAAGACTTATTACTAGTGCATGTTAGTAGGTCAATGCATTAGTATTTGAATAAAAATACAACTAAATAGTGTAATTAAAACCAGGGAATAATTAGTAGTTAGGAATTAGGATATCAAGATTATGGGAAGAGATAATTTGGTTGTAGATACGATGGACCAGTAAAGGAAAATATCTTACCATATCTCCATTAATAACACTGTCTTGTCTTAAATCTACAATTTGGCTTTCACTAATTGGACATTATCTTACTCCCTCTTTTAGAAGGGTTCCAAGGAAGCTTACGCGAAGCTCCTCCTGACATCGAAACATGTGCTTCGGTTCTCTGCGGTTCACGACTGATGTAATGTAAGGTTTAACTTGTTCCACTATTATTTTAGTTGATAACTTTATTTATAAGACAATGTTGAGAAAACAAAAAAGACGACATTAAATAGACCTTTTATAATTGAGATGTTATTGCTTAAGGATCAGAACAAAATATTTTATGTAGGAGAAATGGAGATCATTAAAAGTATGTTAAAAAATGCAGATCACACTAATTACTTCTTTTTTATGTGCACCAGATCACACTAATTACTAAATCATCAAATTTGACTGAATTGTGTAAAAAAAAATATCTAAAAAAATACCACGTTTAATGGATTAATAATAAATATCATATTGACAAACTAGCAATCATATTATCATATTAAAAAATATAGTGAAATTTAAATTATATAAAATTCGCTACAATTACAAATTTTTCATAAAGAGAATTTTTTGTTCTTAGTTAAAAAATAATAATTTTTGATGAGAGATTTTCAAAAACCTTGAAAGATCCATGTAAAAGCTTCTTAAATAAGAAAATGGTATAGGTCTCTTTTCGAGAGATTTTCCATTAATATGTTTAATGCAGATACCCTGGTTCCTCATTTGGAGATTCATAATCTTCTTTCTTTTTTTTTTTCCTTTTTCAACTTTTAATAGTGAAATCCATTGAGTACTTTGAATATTGCTCTAAATTTCAGACATGTATTCTCTCATTTAAATGATAAAAAATAATATCTAGTTAAAATTTACTTTCTTAAATATATTTTTGAGTATTTACGCTATTAAAATAAAATGAATATCTACAATAAATATTATTATTGTTACTATTTATTTTTCAGTAATTATCAACTAATGATATTTATTTAATTCAAATAGTTTCAATTAGTGTTTTAAAAATGTACAAAATACCTTAAAATATATAAAATTTATTTTTTGGAACAATTTTTTAAAATGAAATCCTACTGATCGCGACATATTTTGTCTGTTTTTTGTTGTAGGTTCTAATCCAAAATAACAGAAACTCTTAATTAATCGTAGTATTTTTCTTTTAAATAACTATAACTTCCACAAGTCAGAAAGTCTCTGAAGAATCCAAAATGTTTATCGTTCAAAAGAAAAAAATTGTTTTAGATTCCTCAAAAGCTGTTACACCATAACTTAACACTCTCTTTAATTGGTTTAATCAATTTGAGAAAAAAAAGGAAATGATTGCAGTGGAAAACGCTCAACCTCTGAAACGCTCTCATTTGCCAAGGGTCCAGCTTACAGCTGTATTCCAAATCCCCAACCGTTTTCTTGGAAGATTCTCTTTTGATGTTAACGTCACATACAGACGCCTTTCCAATCGCACCGCCAATCGCTGACTTGTTTTTAAATCAAATTTAAAAGTTAACTTTAACTTCCTGAAGAAAAAAAATTAAATACGTAATAATCATTACAAGCCGTTGTGGTATCAGACTTCTCACGTTACATCTTCAAAAGCATAATTACGCACATATCTATCCTGGTTTACGCAAAATTAAATAATCGTCTCCTACGAATTTTGAATTTTTGCAAGTGCTTGCAGAGGGAGATTTCACTCTTAAACTTGTGTTTTATTTTACGTTATATTTTACTTTTAAAAAAGAATTAAATTTAAATTTTAAATGAAGTCAAAAACACTAAAGAGTGTAGTTTAGTTTGAACTTTTTTTCTTTAAATTTTCAAAATTTCCAATTTTCCAATTTTGATGCGGATCGGTATTTCGCCATGTTTGAGTTTTTATAAATAGATATTTATACTTCTAAGGATTAATTAATTAAATTTAAGGTTTATAGCTTAGGAGTATAGTTTAATATTTTTTTTAAAAAAATACTTAAAATGGAAAATAATAGTCTCAAAAATAATTTTCAGATTTTAAAATAAAATTATGAAAAAGTTAAAAACACAAAAAATTTAAGATGGTCAAACTCAAAGACGTATCACTCAAAATAGTAATAAAACATTTAAAATAATTATTATATTATATATCTATAAAGTAAAGGTAGAATATATTTTGCATTATTAAAGATTTTTGTTCGTCATTTTCTATTCATGTGTTCTTTTGGTTTAAAACATATGTTTTATTGTCATTTGTGAGAATAACCTTTATTTATTTGACAAATAAATTTAAAATTAAATTATTTATTTTCTCTAAACTTTGAATAAACATTAAAACTCAAAATTTTAAATTGCAACTCGTAAGTTTTTACTTTTAAAAAAGAATTAAATTTAAAATTTTAAATGAAGTCAAAACACTAAAGAGTGTAGTTTTAGTTTGAATTTTTTTCAAATTTCCAATTTTCCATTTAAGATAATTCATTTCACTCTTAAAAGCAAATATTACTGTAAATCAGTTGCTAAAAAAATTAGTGTAAATCAGTTAATTTTGAAACTGAAAAAATAATTTGCTGTTAAAAACGAGAAAAAACTTACCGGTAGGGCCGGTGAGCATCACATCTCGTATTAATAGTCCCTCTCTCACTTATTATCCTCTCAAAATCGTTTCTCCTCTCAAAACAAAAAACAAAGAGAACGCATTAAAACGCTCCGACAGAATTCAAACAAAAAAAAAAGAGATCCGACGATGTCTGGTTCGACCCGAAAAGAAACTGATCGGATAAAAGGTCCATGGAGTCCCGAAGAAGACGAGCTCTTGCAGACGCTAGTGCAAAAACACGGACCAAGAAACTGGTCTCTGATAAGCAAACCTATCTCTGGACGTTCCGGTAAATCTTGCCGTCTCCGTTGGTGCAACCAGCTCTCTCCGGAGGTTGAGCACCGTTCTTTTTCGCCGGAGGAAGACGAGACGATCTTACACGCGCACGCTCGGTTCGGTAACAAGTGGGCCACTATCGCTCGGCTTCTCAATGGTCGCACCGATAACGCGATCAAGAATCACTGGAACTCTACGTTGAAGCGGAAATGCAGAGGTGGTTGGACGTCCGACGACGGTGGAAACGGAGGGTATGATGGTAATTTAACGGATGAGCAGCCGTTGAAACGGACAGCGAGCGGTGGTGGAGGAGGAATTGTGTCGACGGGGTTGTTTATGAATCCCGGAAGTCCATCGGGATCTAACGTCAGCGAGCAATCTAGTGGAACTGTTTTGCATGTTTATAAGCCGACGGCGAGACCTGGTGCTGTGGTGATTGAATCGACGGTGAAAGATCCGGCGACTTCTCTGAGTTTGTCTCTGCCTTGTGTCAACGAGTCAACTCAAAGAAAAGACACGGCGGAGCTGTTTCCGGTGAGGAAACAAGAGGAGGAGAGGGAGAGATTTAATGGGGACTTCATGACGGTGGTGCAGGAGATGATTAAGACGGAGGTGAGGAGTTACATGGCGGGTTTACAGCTAGGAAACGGCGGAGGAGGAAGTGGTTCGTGTGTGGTGCAAGGAGTTAATGGGCCTAGTGTAGGGTTTAGGAACTTTATTGAGATTGTGAAGATTGAGTAGTGAGAGAGATGAAATAATACTAAAGAGTTCTATTCTTACACGACACAAACATAAAACTAAGAAAAAGCACTAGCCTATAAGCTTCGGTCATACAGACTTCTATGACATGGTTTAATCAAGACATGTAACATTAGCCAATAAAGCAACTCACAAGGCAAGGTGATGCCGCCACTATATGTCCCAATGCTCTGTAAACCGGTCCTATACATGCTCTGTATATATCATGCTGTGTATATATCATGTCCCAATGCTCTGTAAACCCGTCCTATACATGCTGTGTATATATCATCAAACACCAACCATATTAAAGACTCAGCCAATACTCGAAACCCATCCAACAAAAGAAGGAAATGAGTCAATGACTGCTATACACACCTGCGATGGCCAAGGGCCATTTGAACGAAATCGGATCCAGGCAATAGCAACTGATAAAATAACCACAGCCTTGCTGTAAAACTCACCAAACTCATCCAGCAATCTCTGAAAGTTTAGGTTTATTAGAGTTTGCTTCCTCGGTAAACTGTAGAATCTTGTTTCCTGTCGACTCATTCCATGCCTTTGTAGCCTAATTATGATAGTCACTTGAAGAAAGATAAGCTAGAGAGCTAAGAAAAACGCAAGCAAAGTTGTAACAACCTGTCCCGTGGGATTTAGTCTGACACTGCAAAACAGTGATCCTAACCCTAACATGTAAGCTAAGCTCTTCCCAGATAGGTTGTTGATGTGTTTGGTGACAACTGTGCATGTCAATTGATGACAACTTATTCTGTAAGAGAGTTGTTAAATGATGAGATCTAGTTTCGAAAAACGCCAAACGCACCGCACCAACAATTTACCTGGAGAGAACTTATTTTTTTGTTTACCAGAAGGTGTCTGGGTCTTCGGCCCAAATAATCTCCCAGACTCTGGACCAACCGACGCTAATACCACTTGTGACATAAAACATCTCTCCCAAATAGTGGTAGTTACAGCTGCAATCTCTTTACCATCAGAACTAACTTGTTCTCCTCTGTGTAATGCCTCTTTCCACACTCCCATATGCCTGCCCTCTCTTTATATGTCCATGACCCACCCACCCAAGAATTTGCTTACTAATACTTTAATCATTTCATAATTTTTTTTTCGCGCCTAGGTTTCACTAGGATGAACGAGGTCTGAAAGGCATAACATGAAGCATAATGTGTCATACTGATTTTATTCTAGATTTCATCTACTCAATTAGGTATTTACATGCTTCAAGTAAAACACTCAAAAAAGTATTTTACAAATGAAATAGTTTAGTTAATTCTTCAATTAAACAAAAGTTCATAAACCAACCACAATGACATAAATGGTGGAGAAGTTTCTAAAAAAATATGGTTGAGAATGTGTTTGCATTCCTTTTTTTTTAACTTTTTTTCTTTTCTTAATAGTTAGATATTCTTTAAAATAATAGGGGATAATTTACATCAATAAACATGGAAATTGAGGTAACAAAAAAGTGAGTCGTTCACTTAATTCGTGTGAATCGTTGACAAAAAGAATCTGTGTAAACCAATTTCTCAATCTCGCTAATCACTTATGTAGCAGTTATCGGTTAAGGCGTTAACAAACCAAACCAAACCATTCGAATTACAGCTTGGGAAAAAAGATCAACCAATCACTACGATTTGATTGCATACTTGTACTACTGAGTTTACTGTATTTCGGACAATGCTATTAACATGAATCTCACTTTGCGCATTGATCTACTTTTATTTCCAAGGGTTATATTTATGTGTGCATTAATATCTTAGGATTAAAACTAGTTTATGTATTTTGACCAAAATAAAAAATGCTCTTCCTTTTCAAAAATACTTGTTTTAGGATGTTTTCACATTTTAATAAAATATATTTTGTGATTAACTATTTTCTATAATTTTTAACCAATAAAAATTTAATAAACATAATTAGTTACCATTATTACATAACAAAAAGTGCATTATGTAAAAAATATATCTGTTAGAAAAAAATATTTTTTCAGCAAAACATAGATATTTTGTAACAGAGGAGTGTGAAGTTTATGTATTAGTCCGAGACCTCATAGTTAAATGCTAAAAAGAAAGGTTTGGGATGCCAACACATTTCATGTTTTATCCGTCTGCTAAACGAAACTAAGTCACATTTTACCTGGACACTTAATATTAATATGAGCCTTTGTTTTTGGCTAGTTTGAATACCCCCGGAGAGAAGGTTTACGTCTATCCATTGCAATGCACCTATTTTTGTAAATTAGTATAGATTATTCCACAGATCTGAAGTACCTCAGGTTAATAAAAAAAATTATGTATTAATTTTGGAAGTCTTTTTATCTAACGGTTTAGAACTTTAGAGTAATTAATGGGGATGTTTTGTACAAGAAAGTTTGGAGTTTTATTCTCAGATAATGCTTCTACATATATAAATTTACTCGAAATTTCTATCATGATACAATTAGAACCTTTCATCGTAATTCCATATATCAAAAAATAAAGATACACTAGATTACGATCTGCCTTCTCAAAGGGGATATATTTTTGTTTATTTTTCTTGAAAGTTTTAATTTTTATATTTAGATTTTTGTATAATTATATTTAAATTTAGTATCAATTAATTTGATAGAATAGTTTTTTAAATAAATAAAATACATTATTGTTCCAAACATTTATCAATTGGACATGATTCTATTTTAATAGAATACTAGGTTTTAACCCGCACTTTAAAAGTGCGGGACCTTTTTGTTATAATTTAGTACAAAAAAATTCAAAGATGATTTTTATAAAAACATTTTTATTACTATATTAAAACTCTGATATGGGTTGTTGATATCAAAATTAAAATGAGTTTTTTCTACCATATATCTTAGGGGTGGGTACTTCGGTTATCTTCTCGGTTCGGTTCAGGGTCGGGTTAGTTTGTTTAGTTCGGTTCTAGTAATTTCCAACTGAAGTAAATCATAGTTAGTTTAGTTCAGTTTTTCGGTTCGGTTCGGTTTCAAACCGAACCATTCGGGTTGGAAAAATCTTCAATCGAATTATTTGAAAAAGATTTCGATTTGGTTTGAATCGGTATCGATTTGGTTAGTTCCGTTTGACTCGGTTCGGTTTGAATTTTTTTCCCACCCCTAATATATCTAAACCGAGTATTTCTTGAAATATCTTATCGTGGTAACCGATGATCCGTACTTTAACAGCGATGTTATTTTATTTGTAAATTTTAATTTGAAAATTTAAATATTTTGATCCGTGTTTCTGAAGCTTAAGTAACTTATGGTTTGAAATTATAGTAAATTTACATTTTTATATTTTATCATATATAATTTATGTTAAAATTCACATAGATATTATATTTTAATTATTTTTCAGTGAGTTCAAACTTTGTATCTTTAAAAAAAATTGAATATGCGATATATTCATTTTTTCCAGCCTTAAAGTTGGATGAGTAATCATTTATTAGAAATGTTATTTTCTGTCTTATTATAATTATAAAATATTGTTTTCAATTTTGATTTTAAAAATAGAAATGGAACACTTATTTTGGAATTTGTAAAAATAAATATAATAGTATAATATATAGTATCAAATATAATTTCAAAGTTATTTTCATATGATAAAAATGTATATGTATCGTTCTTTTGTTTGAATTTAACTAATTGGGTATGTGCAGTAAACTGTCAATCACTAAGTTATGTTATAATCATATTAAACACCATTTATCTATGTTAGTTACGATGATAATATATATTGAAACAAAGAAAATAAAAATGTAAGTTTACATAGGAAAAAAACGTCTATGTCCTATCATATATACAAATAAAAATGTGACTATTTAATTCAAATTCTATGTAAAACTATATTAGGCTGAATATTGTTTGTTCAGATTTTCAAAAGATCTCTTCAAAATATTTTAGATAATTTAAATTAATATATTTCAGTGGTATTCCTGTAAATAGTTTGAAAAATTAAGGGGATGTCTGAAAAATGTCTGCTGTTTTAATTGTATTGACTAGATTTCGACGCGCACAACCGTGCGAGTTTTATTTTCAGTTTTATATGCATATATATTTATTTAGATCATTAGTATTATACATTTTCAATTTTTAATTTTAATTATATATTTAAATATTTATAAAGCTATTTCAAAATACAATAGTGTATAGTTTGAATGTTGTAAATAATCAATTGTTTAAACTATCGTACATATTTTTTGTTTCTTATTATATATTTATTTTATTGTATTTGCATTTAGTTATTAAACATATTGACATGTGCATAAAAAACATATTTGACAATTATTTTTTATTTAATTTATGTTAAATTTTTACCCGCCTTTCAAAACTAGATTTCATTTTAGCATTATTTTCTATGTTTATTCATTTTATACAATATATTATTATATTTATAAAAGTGAAAGATATGTTAATTTATACATGTAGTATATATCCTGTTAATGTTAAGCCCCTCTGTCATCATATTATATTTTTAAGATAAATATTTTATTTTTATGAAAATAAAATTTAAAAATTATCAAATTTAATATAATTTTATCATATTAAGTTCAATATGATAAAATTAACATGATTGATTGTGATTATATAATAGATAAAAGTAAGATATAATATTTTATTTTTCATTTTATAAAAGACAACAGAATATATTAATGAATAATAATATTTCAAAACTAATTACAGAATTAGTTAAAATAATTTACATATAATTTTGAAAATTAAGATCTTGTTAAGATCTTCTTAATAGATTTTCGAAATTTAAAATATATATATTTAAATTTAAATGAAATGATATTAATATGTGTATGTTAACCAATCCTAATTTTTAGGATTAATAGATTAGAAATGATATATTATCAAACCATATGTTTAGTAATTAATGAATGGTAAATCATTTCTAGTTAATGATACTTTTTTAAAAATATCACACATGAATCAAGGTTGTAACTTCTGTTTTAATATAATAGATATATACGAATGATGTATGTAAATTCTTCACATGCTGAATCTTTGTGGAAGGAGTACAATTGTTAATTCAAGAACTTTTTTAATAATTGTTGTCACAATTTGTAATACTAAAAATCCAAAAAGTAAATTTATATATTAAACAAAATAATCAATCAATTTTAATGTATTTGTTTCAAAGAAACTACAACCAGTAACAAACAAACAAAAAAATCCTACGGAGAAAAGAATGAGGTTCACCAATTCTTGGTTTCCTCCAAAATGTTCTCCCTTATTGTATTCGTATGGTAAAGGTAAAGAAAAAGAAAAATCCTTATAAATAATCTGTAAGGTATTAACTAATAAAGAAACGAAAGAAGTAATGAATGTCTGAAACTAGACCCCAGCAGCCACCTTAATCAATTCGATCGGAACTCGGAATCACTGGTTCCTTAGTTAGTGACCAGGTCCGCTCGTACTGGGACCAGAGTGCTTACCATATACAACCGGCTCACTCCGATCCACGAATTGATGACCCTCACCACCAGAGCTAGGACCCGAGTCCTTGATCGCTCCAAGTGACAAACCATCGAAGAACTTAGCCACTAGCTTCTCCTCGGCCTTCGTTAAACCCAGCGGACGAGCCTCCACCACAAGAACCGAACCCACCAATACGAAAAACAGAATCGAACCCAAAATAACCTTGTTCACCATCATTTTGTTTAGTGGTTTTTGAGAAACAGAAAGTCTTTTTCTTTTATATGTTCTCACTAGTCAATATCGTGATGATGAAGTTTGTTGTGAGGAGTTTGTGGACTCGGAGTTGGATTATATAGCCTTGAAGGAGAAGAGAAGTTTGAATTTTATTAGCTTTGACTTCATAAGTTTAGAATTCAACACAACACTACTTCCTGGGAAAATACCGAGGTTGCCTCTTATTCTTTGTCGCCTTATTTTAAAAAGAAAAGTATAATGTGGATCAATAGAAAAGCCATCAAGGAGGAATGAAAATGATTTTCTCTTCCTGGCTGAAGAAATCATTGATTTTTTTCCTCTGATTGTTTGGAGCAGACTTTTCGATGTAAACTATAAAAAAAAATTGGAATTCAAATCTACTGGATATTATTTAGGATTCTATTATTATATCATTTTTACCAAGAATTTTTGTGGGTATTATTTTATAGAAATATCAGCTTAATAGGTTATAATTAAATTTTAATATGAAAGATGTATTTCATAGAAACAACCAGAACTCGACCCGCGCTGAAACGCGGATGAGTTTCTTTATTTATGAATGTTAGTATTTATAAACTTTTGCATACTACTCCCTCTGCTTCATAATAAGTGTCATTCTAAGCTCATTTTCTTGTTACACAAAGAGTGTCACTTTACAATTCTAATGTAAATTATACTAACTTTCAGCTGAAAATTAATTGCAAACTGCATTGATTTTATAAATAATTTTATTTATCTAAAATACTATTGGTCAAAGAGGTATAATTAATTACAATTTACATATATTTTAACAACTTTCTTAATCTGTGTGAAAAATGTCACAACGACACTCTTTAAGAAACGGAGGGAGTATTAGTTATTATGAAGTCCATTAAACAATATATACCTGAAATATATTTTATTTGAAATTGATTTTCAAATTTGAAATTTGCATGAATATATATATACTTTTGGGGGTAAATTTTATAAAAAATTTACATTGATGATCATGACCAAAAGGGTCACTGATTAATATACGTAGTCCTGATTTTATAAATGTGTAACTAATAATATTGTATTGACCTGAATGAGAATTTTGTAATTTAATGATAAATTTTTAATTTTTGATTTTTTATAGAATTTAATGTTGTATAATATATATCAAAGTTGGATTTATTTAAGTGGACAAACAAAATAATTAAATAATATAATGTTTGTTGGCTAAATACTTTGGATTATAGTATCAGCTGTCTTATATTCCTTTTAGATTTAGATAATGTAGTTGCTAATAACAAATAATTATCCCTTAAATATTTGGTCTTGATATTAACCTTACCTTTAACTACTTTAAATACTGTTAGTGTTTTGTAGGATCATTTCAAATTTCAATAACAACTTTCTAAAGTAAACAAAAAAATAGAACCTTAAATTTATAGGTTTGATATGCAGATGCAACCAATTTAACATCAGCATTATTTTGTTTTTGTTTTCTATAGTACTATTATATAATTACCCGTGTATACCAATATTGTGAAACAATAAACTATTGTAGGCTTTGCATAATTCCGTTGTTACTCTGCAAACATCTCTTCAACTAATCTTCCACACATTTTTTTACTGTTGCAATTATGCAACAGATCTTTCATAAAAAAAAAAAATCTAAATACCAACATTTATTTTTGAATTTTCGACCGCAACGGGCTCGTAGTACCCCCTTTTCTTTCTTGATCCAGCCTTTTCTTCTCTTCGGTAGTGAATCACCTACTCAAAAAAATAGGGAACCTGTTGCTTCTAGAATTTGCCCTCTCTCGGCTCGATGTTGTTCCAGCCTACTACGAGGATCCGTTGCCATTAAGAGAAAATATCACATTTTGTTTGTTTAGATTATATAAATTATTAAATTATTAAATTAAGTAGACTGAATCATATGGTTTTAATAACATCCATGACATACCTAATCCATGGTGAACTTAAGGGTTGAGTAAGATGACCAGGATTATAAGGCATCCCACATCTGAGATGTTTCCAAATGTGTTGGTACTAGTTTTTCTTTTAACTAAATCTAAAGTCTTAGTTTCTCGATTGATCATTTCAGTGCTACACGTTTTTGTTTGCATAAGAGAAGTTTGTTGTTCTAGGTATGTAATAGTGATTTATTGAAAATTTGTTAACTAGGAGATAGCTACATGTATTTGTTATTATGTGTAATGTCATTATCTAAATCTTTGTTTTATTTTTCTTTGTTGGTAAAATTGTAAGTTAGATTTTTAATGTGAGCTTCCTTTTTCTTTATATTTTGTTCCAAATTACATATATAAGAAATATATATATATATAAATTTAAAATATATATTACCTATTAAAATGTAAAATCTTTAAAATATAATATATTTTTAAATAATTTTACTTATATTTTAAATTTTTTTGCCTCCTTTTTACATATTGATTTCTAAATCACAAATATAAAAATAATTTTTTTTTATAAAATATAAAACGTGCTATATTATATATTAATTCATAAAAAGGGAATTTTACGAAAACATAAGTTTGATATTCTAAAAAGAAATAGCTTTCCTTTTAAAATCTCAAATAGTATAATAAATATTTAAAAGGACTAAAACATGTATTTGCCAATCTTTTTATCAGTTGGTTACAAAAATTAAAAAC